>NW_005842814.1:622546-643382 GCF_000455745.1 Alligator sinensis | reverse complement strand
AGCAGGAAAGGTCACTTTTTAAAGTGATTTCATTTCAGAATGCAGAGAAAATAAAACTAGAAGCTAGGACTGGAGACTGGAGAGCAGGTGTTGAGAGATCCTGTAACATGATTTGACACACAAGATTAAACTCAGTGGATGATAAATCACCTTGCCTGTGGGCTTGGGTTGACTATATGCCAAAGTTAGTAGACTTCTTGGAAGCTTGCATGGAAAGCAACAATGGAAATCAGGTCAGCGATACAAAAAATGGAATCTATTGTGTTAACCATGAAGTTTATATTCTGTCAACTGGAGATGATAATTCCTGTCATCATTCATCCCAATTTGGTTAGTTAAGAAAAGAGTAATTTGAACTTTAATAAGCGTAAAGTATATACACTAAGAATCTGTAAAAAAAACTTTTCTGAAGGATGCATCTGGATTTAGTGTTTACACTCTGCTTATACTTCAGTTTGAAAAATGTAAACCTTGTACATTTTCTTTCCACAGACAGAAGAATGTTTCCTGCCCCTTCTTTTTTGCTTTAGTCTTAAAACATGTTAGGTAGCACATAACTGGAACTGGAATATGAACGATAAATACATTCTGAGGTGATGCAGAGCCTATTTTTCATCACAGCCCTTTCTTTTCTTCCTAAGGCCTCTCCACATGCTCTGAGACTGTTGTGCCTAAGATTCTATTCATGCTCTGCTCTCTTGAGACATTATTGGGATAAATTAAAAAGGTATTCATCAGTGTTCAAAACAGACTAGGAAAAAGTGAATTTCCATCAGTCCATAACTCCACCCAGAGAAATTGTTATTACTTTCTTCCTGATACTCAACATACTAACCTTTGCTTAAATATGTTGACAGATAAGTCCATCAATATCACTAGAATCTCAGTTCCTTGCAAACACCACTGAACCACTGTCAGAATGGATCGCTGGAGGTAGCGAAGTCTAGTGGATAGAGTACTGGCCAAGAACTTGGGAGAGTTGGTTTCTAGCTCTGGCTCAGCCACTAACATCCTGGACAAGTCACTTCACCTCTTGATGCCTTTACCTTAACAGTCCCTGCTCCAAAGAATTCCCTAGAGCAGGGTCCATCTCACTGCACGCATACACACTGCCTAACGGGGCCTCTATCTTGGACGGGGTTTCTAGGAGCCAGTGTAATACAAAATAACAATAGTTTCCTCAATACTTCACAAATTTCCTCCTCTCTTACTACTTGGCCACTTGTGCAAGTGGCCAATTCTGTAAGCCCTTTGGGATGCAAATTTTGCTTCAACAACTTCTAGACGCTAATGTAACGTACATAACAAATAACAACACTGCTCTTGCTAAAAAGGAATAGGGGTTCCCACTTCGGACTTTGTGGCACTTATGTATGCAGCAGTTTATTTGGTGGTATTTAAACTAATGACAAGAAGCCAGATTTCATTTTCACCTTCAAGTAAGAGGCCAGTTGACTAAGCACAGACAAGATCAGTCATTTTTGTATTTGAGAGAAGAAATCAGCACTTCACAACTAAAGTAGTTCCTCTTCTGCCCCAGCATCAAGCTGTGTTTGGAGGTAGTACAAAGCAGGAACAGTAGCTCCCACCATTTATCATTCTTCCTGCACAGCACAGGGCGCTCTCAAGCATTTTCCCTCTCCCCTGTTTGCCCAATGGAGGGTCCATTCATAACCTGTCTGTAGTCCTGCCTCGTCAGACTTATCACACACAGAAACACGGAGCTCAAAATTGCTCCCTGAGGCCAACCTACTTGCCCACTCATGCTGACCATATAAAACTTCAGGGGGCAAAAAACTCTAGGTGGACAGTGTCTAAATTAGTGTCCTTCAATCATTACTGCATTCATTTGTGGGCTAAACAAGTAGGATTTAAAAAGTACTAAATAAATGTTCAGTAATGTCACAGAGTGACGTTTCCACCCCCGCCCCAGGAGGGAGGAGGGTTGCTTGCTCAGGACCACCACGGCCATGGCTGATCTCAGAGTGTCCCCCAAAGGCAGTCCAGGTGTGCCATTAGAGCAGAGGGGATGTCCTGGCTCCTTCCCACTCTGAGACTCTGGCCTTTAGGTCCCTCACTCTCCCTGGTTGTCCGTGGCCCGGCCTCAAGGAGCTAGCATCCAATTCCACTCCTGGATGGGGACTTTACTTCTTGCTGGGCAGAACAAGGGCAACCCAAAGTGCTAAGCTGCAAAGGAGACAGCTCTGCTTCAATCAAGGCAGAGGCCCCCCAGTCAGAGGGTCTCTGTCTCCTGCAAAGATTTCAGCAGTTCCTCTGCCCCCCATACAGCCCACACATCCCAGAGCACCCCCAAAGACTGTTCTGCTGTTCCCTTGGGCATTTGCTCAGCTTCCGAGTCCCAAAGCTGCTGCACTGCTTTGGCTTCACGCTGTCCTCCCTACTACATCCTGGGACCTTCTGGTCAACCTCTTGGCTCTGGCCAAGCTCTCCATCTATCAGATGAGGAAGGAGGCTCTGTTTGGGGGAAACATGGGCAAGTGTGGGTCTATTTTCTACACACTCCTGCATGCGTGCGTCTGCAGGTAGTTTCACTGGGGTGGCATCCGCAGGCTCCTTGTGTGTGTTTGAGTGGCAGTGGCTGCTAGCCTGTGTTCTTGCCTTGGTGTCTCCCCTTAGAAATCTTGTTATTAATTTTTGACCTTCACTACCACTCCTGTTTTTCATTTGTTATTCTAAAGGTTCATTTGCTATGCATTTAGGAGTCTCCCTGTAATTGAGGAAGGCTTATCATTTCCTGATCATGAGCTTAGGCCTACCGGCCTTTCTGCATAGCAAATAGGCCACACTCCTTCCTCAGCCTGCCCCTGCCAGGACCTAACAGTCTCCTGGTTCATCCACACTTCTATTCTCATGCTTATTTCTCTCTCTCCCCTGGACAACTCCTGGATGTTACCTGCTATTTAAGTCTCTGGAGACAGATCTGTCTTCTATAATCCAAGATAAGACAGCAACTGTCCTAATAACCTGGTTAGTTCACTGTCTCTATAACCTGGTTATAGAGGGACACTGAAGTATACAACATTATAACAACATGAATTGTATGGTCAGAAACATTAAAATAAACCCTGCAGCCCATCAGAGAGACCATTAAAGATACATTTTACATAGCCTGGTTTTTGAGACTAGGGAAGATCAAATCCTTACTCTATGCCTTACATGTCTGTCATTGACTCATAAGTTGTCTGCAAATGCAGGCTGGTGAAATACTGGAAAAGGCACCATGCTCTCTAACACTTGCCGTTTACCTTGCACCAGAGGCCCCAATCAAGACTGAGAGCCTAGTGCGTTAAATATTATACAAACACACATGAAGACATATTCTGTCCCTGAAACCCTCTGCAAAGGCCTCTGCTCACCCTCACACACTCCAGGGGGCAACGTACCTCAAAACACACCTAACATCTTCGTTTTTCTATCTCTGCATTATGTGTACTTCTGCCACAGGCTATTAGCATCCCAAAGGTGTCATGTCAAAATCAAAGATATGAAAGTGGCTTATAAAAGGGATAAGGGGAAAAAATTGGACTTCCAACAGTTTTCCAACTTCTTACCCACCTGCCAAAGAGATGGGCAGGATTTTGGCATAGGATGCCAACAAATACCCACTGTTAATCTTAGACACGTACCAATTGACAAGAGGACCCTGAGGACTGCATGACCAGCAACTACTGCTTGGTGGTGCAGCCAATGGATTTCAAAATCTTAGCTATCTGGCAGTAACATACTTATCAAATACATCAGGGCAAGGTGCTGCATATGTCAACTAGTGACCTGTTTCATCCATAAGGACCTGTCAGGAATTTGACAATGGCATCAGCAACCCAAAGAGAGACAGATCATGGGATGCTGAGAGGGAATTTCAGTGTGACCCCCCTCCCCAGTGTGGCACTTATTGACTTCCAGTTACCTCTTGTTAGACACCTAGCCATGCAGCCTGGGACCATTCCCACAATATGCAATGCTGAGCAACAATGCAAAGGAGTGTGGGATACTCTTGTACATGCCAAGCACATGCTTCAAAGGAAAACCTCCCTCACCCCATTGTGAAAGCAATGACTTCTAGTGTAGTAAAACCAGAGTATTACCTCTGGACACAGCTACTGCATGCCTGTTTATATGAAGTAGTTAGATTGCTTTCAAGAAAAATCCTCTCACACAAACAAGCCCTTAGAAGTTCACAAAGGCCCATTATAGCCAAGAAGAGATACCACCATGGAAAAAGAGCTCCTCTAACCAAGACTAGAAGGAAAAAGATTAATAAGGGGATGGAAGACACTGGACAAGGAAAAGGAGGAAGAAGAGAAGTACATGAGGGAATGAGGGAAATGATGGGTCCATTACAATTTTAAAACTTCCACTATCCCTGTAATGGCCTGCTTTTGAAGAGCCTGTCAGAAAAAATGACTAAGTGGCAACTTTCTTTCTCTACTGCATTTTGGGAAAATTGCTGAGTAACAATTTTGGATACACAAACCTGGGATTTCACTGTGGAAGGTTGATACCATAAGGCAACAGTCCTTAGAAACAAAGCTAAGCGTCACTTGCTAGTCTAATTCATAGGCTGTCTTCAGGTGCAAATCCAGGATCTGGAAAAAAGGTGTGCAGGAGCAGCTACCAGTCCTACAGGCCCCTAGCCTCCTCCTCCTCCCACCCACTAGTGTGGACAGACCATGCTACTGGAGCTTCTGGGGACTTTTTTTTTTTATCAGAATCCCCCCTCTTCCCCTTGGTGCTCAAAGGCACACTCTCTTCCCTGCCTGCCCCTGCTGCTTACCCTGCTGTCCCAGGGGAGAGGGAAGCTGCTCCTGCCTGCTCCAGCTGGGCTCAGCTGGAACCACTGAGAGCAGCAGTGGTGATGGCTGCAAGGGTTCCCTCTCCCTGGGCCTGCTTCCACTCAGGGGACTGGGCGGGGGGGAACCTATTCTATAGAATAAAATGTTAGGCGGCCTCTTGGACCCTTGAATGGCTTGGGTAATTCAGATAGTAATAGCATGGCACCTTCGGGTGCCAGGAGCCCCTCCCAGGGGTGCCCTAACATGGGTGATCCACAGCTTGTGGAGGCAGATTGTAAAACAGCTGTGGCTGGAGCCCACGCCCTTCCTGGTTCTCCCAGAAACAGTGGCATGCAGTGTTGGCAGGACTATCCTGTGCCCCACTGTGGGATCAGACTGGAAAAGGCTGTGGTAAGAGGACGTGCTCTGGCTCCAGACTTCAGCAATGGGGAGGGGTCGGACTGGGCTGTGGGGCAGCTGTTCGTGCTGCTCCGCATGCATCCCTCCCCGGAGCCAGGCTAGGCTGGAACAGCACTTTACACCGCTCAGGCAGAGTCAGACTGAACTGAAGCAGCTTTTTGATTGCCTGGCTGGAGGATCTGGGGGACACCCAAGGCAGTAAGACCCCCTCCTTTCCACCCCCACCCCAGGGACGCAGGGGAACTTTGCTAAGGGCGCAAAAATATAGTTGCACCTCTGCTCCTGCCTGCTTTAGGTTTGTCACAAAACCCTAATACAGGCAGAGCAGAGCAGAGCAGATGGCAGCACCCTAGTTGAGAAGCACCGAGGTAAGTGGAGGCAGCCACCCTTCTGCCACTGTGTGCACCCCAGGTCTTTACTTTGCTGTGCACAGCACACACACCCTGGCTCCTTTCCTGGTGGCTGGAGTCCCTGCCACATGTGCACCATGGGCATCCCAGCTCCCTGCCATGCTATGCCACCCCAACCCTAAAGTAGGGGCAGAAAACAGAAGCTGGAGGAGGAAGGGGGAGTCTAAAGACCCCAACTGCTGCTGCAGCAGGAGCAATGGGAGGAGAAGCAGCTGGACAGGAGCCTGCAGGCCACATGCTAACCCCTCTGTGGGCTGCACACCAGCTGAACAGCCATATTTTGGGGCAAGCGTAGTACCTGAAATTATTTTTTCAATTAATTATGAAAACTTAGACTTCATATTGATCATATAAAAACATCTGATACTTAATGCTAGAAAAATTGGTTGCAGTAGTGAATGCATTTGACTAGACTGAATCTGGATAGTTGTGTAAAGGATCAGCTATGGTTTGAAAACTGGGGTTTTGAATCCGGTAAGCAAAATTATACTGCAAAAAGTAAAACCAGTTTCAGAGCAGCAGATCTTCTCCCAGTGTTCACAAACAAAAGCATGTTTGCAGAGTACCAGTTTTCTCCCTAGTGCTTTTAATACATGAACCCACCTTTGTATATTTGAGCACCTGCACTTAAAAAAAAACAAGTAATCAAACACAAAAATAATACAGAAGATAAGAGACTGAGCAAAATTAGTTTGAATCATTAAGAACATGGTGACACCTGCTTTTAACTTAAAACCAGATAAAGACAGGTAGCTTTCTTCACCCAGACTAGAAATTAAAAAAACAAACAGAAAAAACCTTGTCATTGTGGAATTAATATTTCTATAATGGTCGAAAACTAGAGGAACCTAGGGAACAAATCCAGAGGGTACAGCAGTCTGGTTGTACCTCCTTTTCATTGCTGCTGCTGCTGTCCTCAGCTGACCCAGGTGCAGAGGTCTGCGCCCTAGAGCCACTCCTGCCCTGCTCCAGCTGCAGGAAGCAGCTGAATGGGGCACCATGCTCTGCCAGGAATAGGAACAGTGCAGTTCCCGGCCCAGGCAGGGAGCAGCCACCAGACGGAGGAACCTATGTACTACTCCTACTGTCCCTGATTGAGTGTGGCACCCTGCACAGCTGCTCCCCACAGCCCCAGGCCTGGCTCAGCCAGGGACAGTGTCAGCAGCCCTTTCATGCACCTGCTTCCTGCACTGCTCCCCCGTCCCCTGCCAGCCTAGAGGCCATGCTATATCTCCCATGGTCTGAGGGGCAGTGTGCTGCACCCACTTTAGGAAATCCTAGATCCACCCATGGATGAAACATGGTGTTTTTCTCTTTAACATTTATATATGAAAAATTATTATCAATGAATAACCATGAGTAGCAACAGAAAGTGCCTCACACCTGCACTGGGGATAGGGGTTGCTCAGTGCAGAAATAACTAATGGGAGCTTGACAGTGGGCTGTAGCTGCCTATGCCAGACTGGTCAGTGCTACCAGGTGGGGCTTATTTCCCTTGGCTTAGCCCCTTTAACCCATCTTCAAAACCTTTAAAAAGCGGAGTAAAAACCTCACCCCCACTTCCCTTCCCCTGCAAAATTCACTCCCTGTGCAGAGGGAGCAGAGAGGAGCTGCCCTCTGATGTAGGAGAGAAAATGCGGTCTCTATAATTTGACAGCTTGTTATCAAGCTATATAGATTTCCTGTGTGATCAGCTCCCTTAACCTGTCCATACCTGACCCCCTTGCTGTAAGCTAAAGCAAACCCTTTACTCCCTCCACAGAGTTCAGCAGTAGCATGCAAGGTCTAAGTAGCACAGAAATGAAGCCAGGGCAGTGTGAATAAGACTAGAAATACCACAGTGCTTAGTTTCCAGCACCATGGGAGCTCCCTGTTCTAGACTAGCAAACAAGTATGTTTTAGAGTTAAGGCTGCAGTAGGACACGCACACATCCTTAAATGTCACCTAACCATAGGCACCAAGACCATGAGCACCCTGGGACTCAAGCACCCACCAAAAAATATTAGTGTGTGCTCAGCACCCATAAGCCATGTCAGGGGAGCTGGGTTGAAGTAACATGATGCCTCTTCTGGGTATGCACAGGGCTCAGCACAGGAATGCAGAAAACCCCACAACCACTTGCAAAAACTAAAGTCAGCACCTATGTACCTAACCCAGGTCCACCAAACTTGCTGGGTCTGAGATGGGAAGAGAAAGCTGAAGTTGGCACTGAGAGTGCTGCAAGCTGCGTGAAGGCAGAAAGGAATGCACAAGTCTTTCCCCTTTATGTGTTTATGCCTTTGAAACAGGGTTTCCTGAAGTCCCATTCCCAAAAGCAGCCCTGGGTTGCTGGACTGCATTCAGGTGCTCACTGGCCACGCTTTGAGGACTCCTGGTTTTACTGGTAAAAAAGTACTAGTGGGCCAAGGGCTGCATCAAAGTGGGTCACAGGACACATTTGGCACACAGGCCACGCAATGGGAACCCTTACTGTAAAGTTTAGGATGGATGCCATAACGTCAACTGTCACTACCATTTACTCATAGTTGTTTGTATACAGCTGTAGCCTAGCTTAGTGGATACGTTCCCCAAAGGAAGGAAAAAAGAAACTGAATCTGCCTAGGTATCACAGAGAAAAAGCTATGTCAAAGCAGTGTCCAACTACTCAGTTTATTTGGAGGGTGTCAGAGTGTGATATGACCACGTCACAAAAAGATAAACATAGATGGCTGCTTTGTTTAACAGCAATGATGCAACTTGCCATCCCTGAAGGCATCTGTGCAATGCCTTCAGAGATACCAAATACTCCACAGCCTCCTACAAGGGTGCCAGTCTGCACCTGCCAACTTTACACAACAGCTTTACTTATTGCTATTTACCTGCTAATATGAAGCATACCTCTCTATTTAAAAAAATAAGCCAGTAAGGGGCATTTGTATATGCTACCATTTTGGCTAACACCAGGGATGGAAAGGTTGACAAAAAGAATGAAAAAGCCTTTATAGTTTGTGCTGAAGAGCCAGGTTGTCAGTTTTGCAGACATCCTCTGTGGCTTGACACCTGAGACAACACACAAAACTTCTATTGATCAGTGGGGTATACAGGTAAAACATGTGACAATTAATTTAAGTGTTAGAAGATGTACTTTGGGATTCATAGTTTAAATACAAAATGTTTTTGTTTGTTTGTTGAAGTGGTCTGTCCATAGCATAAGCATATAACCACACTTCCTTCATAGTGTCCAGCAGTGGGGTTTGAACACCTTGACTTTCAAATCAGTAACTTACAGCTGTAGGTCAATGAGTAAAAGCCTAATGGCCATAATTCTTCTAGAACAAGTAGTAAAGAATTTGACTTATATATTTACAGTAGCTGTAAACCTACATCCTAGCCAGTAGTAGACTTCAGAATTGGATCAATTCTGGCTCTAAATTTACCCAAAGCAGTTTTGTCTAGCTCCAGTTTGTTTCCTGTTTTGTCTTCACTTTCTTTTAAGGCTCCATTTATGGTTAAAGAGGTTTAAGGTGGCACACCTCCTGATTTTTATAATCTTTACAATAGCATTACAATCTATTTTTAATGAATTCCTACGTGTAGCTATGGGGACCTTTAACATCTATTGTGCTATTGTGTTAGCACTGATTTAGCTCTATTTGTGGCACTTCCTGCAGAGAAAATGCATAGGCAGTTTTAGCACTCTGTAACTCTGCTGGCATCTAGCCTATGCTTGCATTTGTACTATTGTACAGGATAGAAACCAGCTTTTCTGTGTTTGGATAGCAACCAGAGTAATTTGAGTGCCAATGCAATCTAAATAATGTTTTAACATTTATAATCTTCATCCCTTTAATTCCCTGGATTTAGAGAAGGTAACAAATGTTTTCTTGTGAAAAGTAAGAAGCCAATATAGTTTTAAGTAAAAAAAAAAAAAGACAAGAAGGCGTAAATTATTAAAACACATCATGGAAATATAGCGACGTATTCATCTAAACAGTAATTCACTCATGCATTTTTACAACTAATATGTAGACAGGCTTGTTAAATTAATGGATTATAGTAGTGCATTACAGTAGAACCCCAAAACAGTAAATCAGTTTCAGATGGAAAAACGACATTATTTTTCATTGCCTATTTTTTTAAACCAAGCCTACAATACCTCATAGAATGATGGATAGTATCAGGACACTTGGTAAGAACACAACCAGTTGCATGGTACAGAATTATGCATCAAGGCCAATAAGATTTTTCATAAAAAGCAATCATCTTACTGATTGTTTACTACAGTTGACTAAAAGTCTATTGGTGATAGTGTAACAAGATACATTTCCCACAATGATTTTTAACAAGCCTATATACATTACTGATGTGCTCACAAAACTAAAACCAGCAGTATTTTAAAATTAACATGTTATAAAGCAACATGATACAAAACAGCAACATTTTCATTCTTGTGACAGTAGTAAGCCAGTGTATACTGTGGTATACAAAATAGATGCTTACAACAATTAACCTTCCACCATTCAACCTGCTTCAGTGTAAGCAAACAAGATGTCTGTAGCCGACTCCTTGTTTCTTTCATTAAAAAAACTAGATACTCCAACCAGCAAATCAATTTATTTTGCAAAATTAAGATTCCTTAAAATAATTAACGTTAGGCATTAGAGAAAATTGCAGGAATTCTAATATACATGTATGTGCAATTTAAGGACCCAATTCTCTAACACAGAGGACATAAGCAGGTAAACTAGACAGACAAACACAGGCTCAGGCTTCTTTCTGCCTGGAGGAACTCCTACCCCACTGCCCAGGCCCTCTGCAAGGAGGTAAGCACTCAAATATACAGACATTTCTCTTTAATTGGGTGCTGTTCAATTCACAAAAGATATGGAGGGGTGACTCAATAAGACTGAGAATCACTGCTCTAACATCTCTGTGCATAAAATTTTCAATGGGATTGCTGGCATGAGTAAAATCATTCGCACGTAGATAACAGTGAAGTAAACATTTTGAATGCCATGACAAACCCAGAACCCCCGCCCCGACCCCCACCCCTTAATTTTTATGCAACAACAAGGCTGCCATTTTGCACAGTAATTTTCCCCAAAAAATTCACAAACGAAGATGCATCATTCCTCCTACAGATGTTTAAATGATTTTTCATTAGTTCAGCTAACATTTCAAGTTGGTAAGGAGCAAGTAGTCAGAAGGAAATCCAAGACCATCATTCAAAATGGGAACCTAGTATCAAAGACAGTAAAGCAATGTATATCCCTTACTTTAATATTAGAGCAACTAACCATAAATAAAAACTTGAGAAGCTATTATTTTAAGTATAAAATGAAAATATTTAGTTATATTTTGAAGTTTTTATTCCTGTTCTGCACTAGAAACAGAAAGGGAAACAGCAAATTGAGTTTTATACACAGCTGTTTAGTTGGCTGTTTTTTATTATTACAAAAAACCCTAAATAACCTGGGATCCATCTAAAAGAGGGGCCGCATACTACCACATGTCCAATTTTAACAATTAGGAATGGCTGCAAATGGAAAAGTAATACAGATTTACTACAGAACCTCTTTCCACTATACATTCTTCTAGACAAGATAGGATATTTGTTTCAATGTTAATTTTATACATTTCAAAGCAGATTATTTCATGCTTTGTTTGGGTTGAGCTGTGTAGTTTGAAGTTGAGAAAAACCATTAACTGGAGTTAGGCTGGGTGAAATTACTGGTTTTGCTTCCACTAATGTTTGTATTTAATAGCTGCTTCTGACTGCAAGTTTTTTAAGTGACAAAAGCTAAAAGGTAGAAGAAGCCACAGACATTCATCTTTTTACTGCCAAGTTTAGCAAACTGGCCATAAAATAAGCAACATCATCTTTCTTTGGTAGGTTTGGTCCCTTTCTGAGAATTAAATTAATAAATTATTTTTCTAATAATAAAACTACTGAGTCTGGCTTATGACTTCCAACAATGAACAACCATCATGCTGAGGCCCCTTGTCTTCTCTTTACTCTCATGGTGACCCTCTAAATAGGAGGCTGAGAAAAGCCATTTTAATAAAACCTTATCTTTAACAAGAATATTTCACTCACAGTAAGAACCAAGCCTCCAGATGAATTCTGAGGCTGCTGTGCTCTACAAAATGAGTCAAGCGTTCTTTTAAATATTTAAAGTTTTGTACTTTGATCCGGAATTTGCAAGTCAGAACACCTACCCTTCTATAAGCCGACTGTATTAGCTTAGAATATAGTCATACAATAACTACAGAGAATATGGTGCCAAATATGGAGCGGAATAAGAATGTAATTTAAAAAATTATTTGTATATGTTCTCTCACATGTAAGCATACTGATAGCTTTCAAGGGGATGAGGAAGAAATGCATCTCTCTCTCTCTCTCTCTCCTGTATTCATAGCTCCTGTTCATACTGAATTACAGAAGCAAGGCAAGGCAAAATGGTCTTCAAATTTCACAGATGATGAGCAGTGTCCTCAACTACATACTGAAGTAATACTCATCAAGATGCAAGAAGGGTCAACATTCACAGCAAATAAATGACAATTTATCAATGCATTTGCCATTAACCTTTGCTAGAGTTCTTTGAACAAGCATGTTCCCCAGGGTAATTTAAACATGAAGAGCCATTCCATTTTAACATTAACAAAAAAGATATCATTTTTATATTTACAGTATAATACATATTTACACAATTTGTTAAATACTAGAATTACAGAAGACACAAGTAGGTACAGAATTGTTTTCTGCACTTAAATGCCCCAGACAGCATTTTTTTCTCCAAAAACCTAACAAGTCTTTTTAGGCTTCTTTGAAGGCTAGATACAGTCTACATTCCGAAGGCCACCATCCATAGTCAAAGCACCAAACCTAAAGTGAAAGAAACAATTTATTCTTAACTCATTCAAATGTGTTCAATATACAATCAATTAACATTTACCCAAGTATAAAAAGGAAATATTTTCTTTCCAATTTCATTTGAGTGTAATGTAATTGTGTTGCTTCCCTTGCATATAATCTCAAGAAACATTTATTTCTTAAATATAATTCTTGTATGTACAGAGAAATCATGTGAGAAGTTAAGTATAAGGGTACATTCCTTCTGTATAGAGCTACCATTGATAGTTTTGCTTGATTGCTAATATCCAAGTAAACCAGAGTAGTTTGGGATTTTGTACTTCTCTGGGCAAAATTAGTGAAAGACCACAGAATAACCCCGAGTGTAACAAGTGCCATCAATTAAAGCACTTTAAAATACTCTTGTAAAAAGCAAGACAAACTTTCTTGGTCATGCTTCAGTAGAGGAGAAGCTACAACTGAAGAATAACTATTACAAATTCAAATAAAATCTGGACAGTCACACTAGCTGAATGGTAAACAACAATTAATTACTATGACTAATTTATCAGTGGTTTTAACGTTATGAGGCGTAGTGTCTCAAGATACAGTACACACTGATTTTTTATATTTATAATAAAAACAAAAATGTTGAGTACGAATTGTACTCATTGTGATTATGTAAAATTTCTTACTACAAAAATTCAGTGCTCCCTATACATAAATTATGCATAGAGAAAAATAATCAGTTAAAGGTTAGACTTTGTACTATTACATGCACTTCTGCTTTGCACTCACTGCCAAAGTTTTGCAAAACAGAACAGTTCACTGTCTTGCTAACCCAGGAAAAGCTGAAGAAAATGTAATAGTTAGCTCAAGCCAGTTAATGCTTGCAAACTATCAGGAGCAGATTCTATTATGAGTCGGTGTATATAAACATTTGGAAATGACGAATTATGCTTTAATAGATGACAGTGTAGTTAATGTGCTTTGTACAAAAATAAACAGGACTCTGGTGGGGATTCAATGCACAAAGTAAGAAGACCACAGCAATGAGTTAGCCCAGTGACTGATTAACCAGATTTCACTGTAAAATTATACCTAAAGGATAGTTGAAATGTAAAAATCTAGAGAGAGACTTGTTAATCTCTTCAGGAAGTACAGCTTCAGTCTAGCACTACCCACCCTGAGCAACAGTTACTTCCATCAGCTGGCTCCAAATTATTTTACGACTTATGGTATGTCAAAATCAGAATTTGACTTCCATAGTACTACAACAAATAGCACTTTTGTTTAAAGCATGAAATGCATCTCAGAACAGCAATTTAGGAATGGGCAATTGCTACTGCAGTTCAGAAAGTCTATAGTATATCTTTTGTTCATTTCCTCGCTCACTGGATCCACCAACAATATCAAATTAGTTCGTCCCTTAAAGTGGATATATCTACTTGCCTTTCTAAAATGTGATTATTCTCAGCTAATTCTTTAACAACACCCTCCATCTCTTCTTTCAATTTCTTCATGCTATAAAACAAAAAACAGAAGGAAGCTTTTTTATTATTACAGGGAATGATTATCCATTGTAGTCACTGCCAATTTTAATATTACGATAGACAATAGTGAAAGCACTTGAATGGAAATAGTTTCTTCAGTATAATAAAATATTCTAATGCTCCCCAAACACTACCATGATTCCTTACAATAAAGTTTTGACAACTTGCCATTGTGTGAAAAAAAGATGAGAAAACATTATGTTGGCAACTGAGAAAAAAAAACAACAGAAGAGGAAAATGGAAATGGTGAAGAGTATATTGCTTTCATCTCCCTGTTTCTACAAGCAAATCATTTAGCATTACAAGTCTGCTTCTGTAACTGACAAAATTCCTGAGCTTAATTTAGGAGTTTACAGAAGATGCAGGAAAGATACTGATGCAGAAATTCTTACCCAAGAGTCATTTCCACTAATGTGTTTGAACTTGGATAAACTTGATTCATGGTAGGTTTCATTCCAGCAGAAGCAGCAAACATTTTTTGTGGCAGAGTGTCCTGTAACTGTAACCAGAAAGTAAGTTATGCAGCCTGTGTAAGATCATGGATCAGCAAGCTGCTGCATGCTACTCAACACTCGCAACAAAATCTTTCATTTAAATTTTCTGGTGGTGTCTACAAATGCTGTGAAAATGGTTGGGCGCAGGTGTGCTGCGACTGTGGCTTATCATGCTGATGAGCAGTGGCTCAGTGGTTCTGAGTACTGGAAACAGGAGGATCAATTCCTGTTTGCTGCATTTATCGGTTGGCTATTATCTTGTACTTTGACTGTAAGCTCTTTGAGGGAGGATCTTTCTCCCTGTTGTATGTTTGTTGAGAGTCTAGTAAATGGAGCCCTGACCCATGGGCTGGGACTCTGTAAACTACTCTAACTAGAATACAATAAATTCAATATTGACACTGTTCCACTCAGACTTCTGCTTGGGACTTTCAGCAGCAGATCCCACACCTTCTTTTCATTTTACATTTTGTTTTAAATAAATCTTTATACTACATGTAAATACATACACTATTATGTCCTGAGCTTTGTTTTGTATTTGTGCATAATATATAATGAAGCATAATAAATACAATTTAAGCATCTGATATATCTTTAAGGAATATATTGCAGAAGAAAGCAGAATATGTCCTTTTGTGCTTCAATATTCCTCAGTAACCTGGTTGTTAAATGATTCCAGTGGGTGTAAATAGATAGACACCCCAAATGGTCACTGAACCAACGTTAAAAATTCTTGCCTTTTGGAAGAGATGTGAATTGTTGCCTCCAATTTTATAGGGCTTTTAAAGAGTGGTTTTGCTTAAGAGTGACAGTAAAAATGACACCACAGGGTTCCTAGACTGCGACACAGGAACCCTGGTACATTTCCCAGCTTTGCCAGAAACTGTATGACACCTTGGGCATGTCACAATCTTCCTGTGCCTCAAGTTCCCCCACTCTTGACCCTGGCTGTAAAATGGACATAATGTTTCTCCACCTTGTTGTATTAAGGTAAGATAAATGTGTTAATATTTAAGGTGCTCAGATACTACTGCGATAGAAGCCACAAAGAACAGATCAATGTTTCTCAATGCTCTTATATCAAATGCTCCGATTTAAATGCTCAGATTTATATGCTTAGATTGAAATTAAAAAAAAAAAACCTTTGTAAATTTATCCTGGGCTCAGAATCAGACTGGTTTAGATCCAGTCTGCGCATCACTACCAGCAATAAAACTTCTGCAGATCAAATTATCGTATTTCTGCAGCTTTACTGCTTTCAGTAGCTTTACGCAAGTTTAAATGGAATGTAATAAGAAGTGGGGTCAATGCTGTTGAGGATGCACAACAGAGAATAAAATCCTTTGCTCAGTCTAAATACTGGACACAATTTATGAAAATTATACCTCATTTATATAGTCCTGGTATTTGGATATCTCTTCGTCAGTGTCATAACACTGGTTGGTAAGAGTCAGTAACTGTTTCCGTAAATGAAGCATTTTTCTGGAAACAAAAATAAATTTTCTTTTAAAAAGGCAACCATAAAACCATGGTGCTGTCAACACCGTTGAACTTTACAGAATTAATCTCTTGCCTCATCCAATCCTCAGCCTTGTCCAGAAATGTATCATACTTGCTGACACATTCATCTTTGAACAGAGATATGGCTTTTGTGGCATGCAAATACAGCTTCTGCCTGTAATACAGAAATAGTCAAAAGAACATTGTTATACCACTGCCAGTACCTCATTTCACAAACTAACTTTTTAAAGCTTTGAGGGACACATGAAATATATGTAGAGTCAAAACTGAGGGGAGAGGGATAGCATTTTTCCAAGTTATTTTTGTATTAATGTAACATGCAAGAATTTAGTATGCTGCATGAACTACAGGTTATACTACAAAAACAATGTCACAGAAGATAAAATGTACTATTTGAAGCAATGTCTAACTACTGCAACTAAATTGTTCAGTGATATTCTTTACATTTAAAATAAATTTGAATAAAGCAAATGACTGAATAGATTCAAACAGAAGGGGTAGAGTTTATTAGTATTTTTATCAGTATTTAGACCATACCTAGGAGAACCAGTCACAGAAGAGGACTGCATTGTCCAAGGTGGGGTACACATACTCTCATGCCCCAAAGAGCTTACTTTATGAAACAAAAGAACACACAGATACAGGCAGAGTTGGGAGGGAAAAACAGCAGAAAACAATGAGATAATACCAGTCAGCATGATAAGCAATGGTCTCATACACCAGCTGTTTAACCATGTATGTTGGGAGGTGGGAAACACACAGGTACAGGTATATAGTACAGAACATGGAATCACAGAGTGTGAAATTTTGAAAGACTGAGACCACATGGAAGCTTTCAGGGTTTTGCAAACTAAAGTCTTGCATGATTTATAGTTACTAATCAACTAGTAATATATGTATAATCAGAATATACGGTTTCTCATTAAGCCCACACCTGTCATTCATTTGGAAAGCAATCAAAACAAATACTGCTCACTTATTGATTCAGTGATAAAAAGCTACATGGAAAATCAGGGGAGCAGACAGCCCAGGGTACAATTGTACTGTAAATAGGAAGATGAGAGTTCTCAGGCCAGCAGGCTCAAAATCAATGCAGAGGCATAAGTGAGTACTTCATGCCACCCTTCAGCGATTTTCTCAGGGTACATGGAGTAAAATGGAATATGATCATGATCCAAAAAGGACTTGGAATTTTCCCAAGGACAGAGTCATAGAAGAAAAAAAAAAATCTGTATTCAAAGCATGAATATGAACTATGTTAGGAGCAACTAACCTGCTAGTGCAAAGATTTCTTTACTAGATGCACAGGCTTAATCTACTTCAGGTGTTTTTCATACATTTATTTAAGTTTCTATTAGTGGTAAAGCTCTAGGGAAACCTAACACAGACAAGTCACCAGCATCCGTTTTTTAACGTTGCCATAGGATTTTATTTATTTATATAGGCTGCTGACAGCCATGGCAGGGGAGGAAGGCGAGAAGAGTTAAACACGCTCTACCAGAAGCAGCAGCACGTTAGTTTGACCCAGCGCTGCAACAGCTATACAGGAAGCCCTTGCTATTTGCAGGTTCGGCATTCGCGGTTTCAAATATTCACGAATGCCAAACCCGCATCTTAAATACACTTAAAGGAACTACTCGGCAGCTTTGCGCTTGCCACTGCCGCCGCGCTCCCAATGCCGCCAGCGCAGCCATTCCCCCCGCAGTCGCTGGGGGCACTGCGTTCATGAATGCAGACAGTGCCTTATTCACAGATTTCACCATTCGCGGGGGATACGAGAACGTAACCCCCACAAATGTCAAGGGTCTCCTGCACAGATCATTCATTCCTGCCTGTGGCAGGGGGTCAGGCTAGATGATCTGTTCAGGTCCCTCCTGACCCTAGCTACTATGAAACTATGAATCAGTGCCTGATCTATAAAGATGTTGTGCAAGCCAGGTCCAACTAAACACTTCTGGCCACGTGCTAGGCTCAGTTCAGGGTTACATGGAGTTTAAAGTAAAGCGTCATTTTGTTTTGTTTTTTTACATCTGTAAGAAGCCATAACCCCTATTATATATTCATTTCACTTATTAGAAAGCTATGCCACAGCCTCATTCACCTAATAGTTATAATTTCCAATATAAAATGTATTCACATTTGTTATTCTGCCAACATTATTCATTTATCTTGAATAGCTCCTCTCCCTTCTTAGTGTCTACCTTACTTAGAGCTGCTCTTGGGCAGTTAAACGACACTGTAGTTAGAAATACTTGTGCTCCATATACTTTAGGATTCCACCATTAATCCCATGAGTAGTGCTGCACTGGTGGCAGTAACAGCAAGTGATTTTAGGGAAAACTCTGTAAACTCCACTTAAAGGTAGCAAGTTAGAGGGATGAGGAATTACATTAATGCCTACTTTATGCACATGGACTTTTCTGAAGAATAAATTAACACACTGATTTAGTCAACTAACCTAGCTCTTATAAGTAACCAGAAGCTACTTCTGACTTAAACATAATAAAGTTCTCATAAGCATTGAATTTCCTTTTTCTCCTGCAAATAGCAGGCACACTTATACAACTTTGAAGTTCCTCTAACAAAGTCCATATCATATTCCCAGCAACCTTGCCTGGAGGTAACATCGTCTACATTCACAGGCATACTAATAAAACTACTCTAGTCACAAGCAGCAGCAAATTCTAATAATAAATGTAGTGTATAAATGTGTTATATGTTGTCTATAATAAATAAGTTATGGTACTTGACAGAAGTTAAAAAAATAAAACAACAACAAAAAACCCCACAGATGCAGTCCTGTCCAAGTTTACAACATGGATCAAATGGGGACCAGAAGAAAAGGTAAATAGGAAAAATATGCCAGCAACCTGAAAGCATGAGTGAATTTCTAGAAGCAATCTAAAACTCACTTACTTGTCAAATTTGTGGATTTGTTCCTCATTATAAGGAAGTCCTAAAAATCAGAGAAGATTATAGATATTATTCTTCTAGTAGTCATCATCCCCAATAAACTACAAAAAATCCACAGCCATCATCAGTGGTATGGATTTCCCTCTCCTATGGAAAGCATACACGTGTAATTACTTTTAGTACAGCTGCTTCAATTTATAAAAAACAAGTTTATACTTTATTTATGCTCTCAGGTGGTTCCCCTAATTGCTATACTGCAAAACAAGCTCACTGTTGCCCACCTCTCCCCATTGCTGAAAAGACTATCAAAACAGACTGAGAGCTGACTTGTTTTTTATACTCTTAATCATTTCCTGATTTATTTTTAGCATAAATTGAAAGTTACTTACTACGTTCTGCTTTGTCTTTTTTGAATTGATAATAAATATCAGTGATAGAACTCAGCAATACTTGCAGTTTCTCCGGACTAGAAGAAAAAAAGGTTAAATTAAAATTAATTTTACATAGGACTGGAAGGTTTATGATTTACCAAGTCCAGTCCTCTTCATTCACAGGCAATCATTTACTCAAGGAATCTACATCTACAAGGCGCAATACCAGAAACACAAAGAACATCCTACAAACCTGCCATAGTTTAAAAAAAATAATAAATCAGGGGAAATGGACACTGCCAATACCCTGCCATTGCAATAATAGGGAGGTTGTTGGTTAACATATGCTTGGAATATCCCAGGAAGAAGGCTATGGCCCATGTTACACAGGAAGGCAAAACACACCCTATACAACATTCCCAATTTGAAAATTTGCTTCTTAACCCCAAATCTGACAACCAATATGATCCTGAGGAAAAAGCAAAACCCTTCAGTCAGGAACCTGAGTTTACCAAATACCAGCAGGAGGATCAGTGCGCTCCAGGCAAAATGACTTCTGTTGATGATAGTCTTTTGTAGAGTTTAGATTATGGTTTGTATGAGATAGTTTGAATAGGGATGATGTGGCCTCAGGCAGGGGGTTGGACTACAGGATCTCTAGATGTTTCTTTCAGCCCTAGTTCTCTATGATTCTATGAAAAAAAATCCAGCCTTCATTGTGGGCAATGTCCCAGTGCTTCACAGAAAGGTAACAACAAAAAAAATTGCTAGAAGTGCAATATGGGGAGGGGGAATTGCTTGCTGGCCCTGGAAGAAAGCCAGTAAGAGCTCTCAAGTAGGAGATTACCAGACACGTAACATATTACCAGAGTTACCTGAAAACCCCACAGATCTGAGACTGCAAATACAGATTACAAATACTACACAGATTACTGAGCAAGAATTTAATGCCCTGATTCCATAACCTCCATAAACTTCAGTTCGTCTTAACTCTTGCTCATAATTCTGTTTGTGTATGTGTTTCTGTAACATATGTATATTTATTTATTCATAAGGATATTACAAGTGTAGCTCAGTATAGGAAACAGAATACACTCAAATAATGACTATAATAAAGTTGTCACTTACTTCCTGTCTCTTGGATGTGTGCCTTCCTGATTTGCCCAGGTATCAACCAGCAACCCACCAGGAGAGAGTTTGCCTTTGATATCCTGAAGACTGGTCTCTATTGTTCCCTGAGAGCTGGAAAGCTACAAAAGAAGAACACATTCAACTACTACCATTGCCACAAATCAAAAATTACCTCAGAGTAAACTGGATCTTATATATTATTACTGAATAAGGTTTTAACCCTTTCACTACATGTTTTAACCCTTAGCTACTTAGCCAAAAGCTGAAACTGCAGATGCTGGTGAAGGCTGGCCTCCATGGGCAGATCCAAGATTTTGAAGAGTAAAAAAAAAACTAAACAGTCTGCAGGGCTATGAAATAGAAGAGAGATCAGGAGTAACTAACAGACAGCCAA
>NW_005842814.1:590039-622515 GCF_000455745.1 Alligator sinensis | reverse complement strand
GGAAAAAAAGTTAGCTTGACTAGTGGAACATCAAGATCATTAACTGAACATCCAGACCATTCACTATGGAGTGTAAAGCAATTAGCAGGAATCAGGTAATGAGCACTAAAGTCGTTTGATTCTATTAGCACTGCCTGAATAGAAATGCCAATGCTATTGCCTGGCAGCTGGTTTTAAACTCTGGGTGGAGAAGAATTCAAAGTAGAATTGCAACACCCCACCATCCTCTGGATCTATCCCTGCAGGACTCTACTCCTCTCTCCATGCAGCTGCTGGAAGGAAGAGAGGAAAAGCAGCGGCAGAAAAACCTTGTATGGTGTTTAACCAAAGGAATCTATCTTGTGCCAAGCATTTTATTTTTTAATTCTTTTTCTGTAATCTGTTATTAAAATCTGCTTAAGTATCAAAATAACTAGGCGAGTGAGCATGACAAAGATAATGAATAACTAATCTCAGACAAGACAGAGTTAGTATGTCAACCTGACTGAAATTTCCTTCATGGCCTAGCACAGGCTATTATCTCTGTGGCCATACTGAACTACAAGGAGGCATTAAGGGCACAAGGAGAGCTGAAAGACCTATAGAACAGTGGATTCACAACACCTGGGCTGCGTGGGTGCAGCAAGGATGGTGGCTGATCAACTCCCCATCTTCCTCCATCTCCAAATGAAGGAGCCAGATTGCTGAGCATACACACACTGGCTCAAGCAGAAAAAGCAGTAGAGACACTTTACTATGGTACTGTGGATATGATTAGCTCTGTTGAAAGGCAGAGCTAATTAGCCTAAATGCAGCAACGTGGCAATCAGGTTTCACTGCTTCATTTCCTGGAACAGGCTGCCACCAAGAAATTCAAGTGTGGGGTTAGGATTGGGCTCTGATGATCAGGAGGGAGGGAGGCTGTAGAGCTGTGCATGGGGTGGAAGGCAGGGAGGGGCAAGGTGACTGTGAGCAGTAGGTGGGGGTGGATCAAAAAGGTTGAGAATCATTGCTCCAGGGCACTATGTATGGTTATGTGCCATACCTGTCCCTCCCATGAACTGCCCAAAGGATTCTATTGCTTATATTATTTATATATATTTATTATTTATACTCTGCAAAAAATCTGCTTTGTGCCTGATCATTATAAGCTATGCTAACATTTTTCATTCTTTCTTAGATTCATATCACTTACAGGAAATATATACATTAGCCACCTTCCATTTCTTATAATCCTGTCCTGGGAAAAACCTTAGGCTCTTCACTGGTTGATGTGCATTTCTGTTTACCTTCTCTTAAATTAAAGCATTGGGTAGATTGCAAAGGACATTGGTATTAAAGTATTTCATACATACATCAAGTTTGAAATTGTTCCAAGTGAAAGGCAACATAAATATCAGATATATTTAACTGGATTAAAAAATTATTGTAAAAAGAATTTGCTTAAAAGTTTCAGATAACAGTAAGGCCACACAAAAACAGCACTGGCCTGTGCTAATTGAGAGTATTGTACCATACCATACACGGTACCATACCATGCAGTACCATGCATTGTACTGGCCTGTGCTAATTGAGAGTATAGTTACCTTCATGAAATAACCACATTTCAATATAGGTATTTGGGAGAGCATGAAAACTTATACAAAACTCTAGAGGTTGCCTTAAGTAGAAATCGTGTGGCTGCACTTTCAGCCTTTTGTACAGTACTAGTTTTGAGCAGGGCTTGACTTTCGGCACTTACCCGCACCAGTTTAGTGTGTATGTCAGAAATCTCATCCATTTCTGTTGTTTCCAAATTGATTTGCAGTAGATTCTCATACCTGACCAGAAAAAAGTTAAACAAAACATAACATGATTACTGTGTGTAGAGTGATATTTAACAAACGAGTTAAATAATGCAGTTTGGGGATCATTTTATATGTAGGATTCTGAAGGAGAAGTTAATAAAAATAATATACCCATTCTTATTGAAAAGGGGCAGTTTAGCAGGGGGTGAAACATGAGATTATGTTTAACTTTGAGAAACAACATGAAAATTTTCCTAAGCAACAAGCCAAACATTTTAGTTTAGGAACAGGCTCTACACCTGTTTGGTCTCCAGATTTTGACTCAAATGCAAAAAACAACAGCAACTTGCAATCCTAACATTTCTGCTCTTCACTAAGTTACTTCTGCTGACAACTGAAAACTATCTGCTTTAAAGATATCAGTCTATTTTTTTAAATTTGCCAAGCAAAAAAAATCCTGTAAAAAAAAAAAAAAAAAAAAAAGTAGTTATAGACACATCAAGAACCAGTTCTCCAATGCACAGAGGCGTTTTCCTTTTGATATATATTAAAATAACTGAGCCACAATCAAATATTATAAATGGGTCTGGTAGCACTACTTAATATTATTAAGATCCCAAGACTATGACTTCACTTAGGACTTCGTCACAATTTAACCATTTGGATTAGATTTTTTTTTTTTATTCCAATAAAAACAGTACAGCAATTTCCAAAAATAACGCTGCTTACTCATGCATGCCTTAGCCACCTTTTGTTTGAGAAGTTCTAGCGTTCTCACACTTTGGAGCGAGGACTGGAAATTAGACAGAGGGGCCGCATCCACACGTGTGGACATTTGGTTCCCTGGGGACAACTAGCGATGGCACACCTTGTGCTGCCACTAGTTGTCCCTGGGGAACACCAATGCCACGCATGCTCTACTGTGCAGCAAGTTACCCCAGGTTGGGTAGGGGAGGCTGGGGCCAGAACTGGATTGGTCCTAGCAGCCTTACCTGGGGTCCTTCTGGAGTTTCAGCCATGGCAATCCTGCCATGTAAAGCCTGGCTGGCAACAGAATATGGCTCTGGCTGGTCAGGCTCCAGCTTTGGGTGGCATATGCTGCTGCCGCATGCGCCACTCCACTTTTTTCCCCCTGCGCATTTTTTTGGCCCCTGATGGATATCCAGGGGTCAAAAAAACGCTCTGCACTGCTCCCTTGCAATATAGAGAACAACTGAACATACAATATGAGGCGCTACAGACGTGTCTGTGGCACCACATACCACACAGCCATGCTCGTCTGGACATAGCCGGGGGTCTTTTGCCAGGCCTCTGAAAATTCTCTCAGCTGTGGTTAAGTTGGAAACAATTAAATTTGTATGCAGTTTTTCAGGTTACTTAAATAAATGGCTAAATTCTCTGATGGCTCTGTCCACACTAAGTCCAAGGCTGGGCAGGACTCTTCCTGCTACTCTGAGCTGCTGGGGCCACACATTTGTATTGGAGACAGGGAGCCTGTCTCTCCTGTGCTTTCAACCAGACCAAGTAGCCCAAATGAAGCCAGGCTATATGGATGACAAAGACATCAGAATCAAATAGAGGGGACAAGGTATGGACTTTTGGGGAGAAAGGTAGGGAGGATAGCCTGGGAGTGGAAAAAGATAATCTGAGGAGACTGACTGGCTGGAAAAAGAAATGGAGGAACTAATGGGGCAGGGAAGACGGATCTAATGAGAAGCCCCAGGAGTAGAAACCAGACTATGACAGGGACTGGTTAGAGATGACAGGGCAGAAAGGTGGTCAAAACTTGGGAGGAAAAGGACAGAAGAAGAATCTGTGGTCACTAAAGCCCACTCTCTTCCAGAGCAGCCTAGAACGAAACTGGAGATCCATTGTTCTGCTATCAGCAGACAGCTGTGAAACGTATAAAGTGCCTCATCCCAGCTACATCCACCCTAGAGGATGACCAGGGCCATCCTTAGTGGGTTGGTGAATTGGGGTGACTGCCCTGGGCCCTGTGGAGCTGGGCAGAGCATCTGCAGTGACTCCACGCTGCCACCGGCTTCATGTCTGGCTGCTCCGCCCCCCCCCCCCCGAATCTGGCACCTCCGGCTGCTCCCTCCACCAATTGCTGCCAAATCCGCTGCTGGCTTCCTCATGTCCGGAGGCGGGGCTGATTTGCCCCGAGTCCCACACCCTGCTCGGTTGCTCTGAGGATGACAACCTATTTTTGGTATCAGTTACTCTACAAAATGGCAGAATCTATGTAACAACATGTAAAGTCTCCAATCCTGCTAACATGCAGAGATACCTGTAAGATTCCACACGTTGCAGGGTTTTTTCCTTTTACAAGAAACCTGGGAAATCTCACAAACACAACATTACATTAAAACAGCCATTATTAAGATTGTAAAGTCAAGCAACTGATTGGTTAGGAAATGACAACATTAAGAATGGTTGTTATCTTCCTTGGCCCCTCTTACGCTTTGTCACGTAGTCTTTAATAGCACGATAACATATTATGTTTCTCTAGGACTCTTGCGCCTCATTCAGTGCTCAGGATAAAACTACTGTGGAGATGAACCAGAGCTGTATAGAAAAGGAGACTGTTTGTTGGATCCTTGCCTCATTTGTCACAGAAGCTAGAAGATATGTAGTAAATGAGGTGAGAATTAGAACAGGGATGGTCTGATGATTAAGGGAGTTTAGTGCTTTTTGTCTCTGCAAAAAGACGAGTCCTGTAAATCAGAACTTTCACAGCCATATTTCTCATTTTTCTTGTACCTTACTAGAGAGCTTGGGGTCTGATTTGCAGAAATTATAAAGACAACTGCAATAAAGTGAGTAGTAGTTGCACTCTGAACCTGTAAATTCTATATAATACTAAGTACTGTGAAATATCAGGTCCTTGGTATCTCAAATGCTTTTGATCTTAGTCTCTCTGGGGAGAATACAAAATAAGAATATTATCCTTCCATCTCAAATAGGTGGTGCTAATTAACATTTGTGAAGCACTCAGATTCTCTAGTGATAAGTGTCATGTAAGTCCAATAGGAAATTAATTTGGTTTTCAGAGCAAGATCAGAATACCTAGCCTAGGGCCACCCACTGAACAAAAAGAAGAAAAATACTGAAAAGCTGATCATTAAGTGTATGCTGCATTAGCCAAGGGTCCTGTGGGAAACTATAAGAAGCAGATTCATAAGGGGATGGCAGATTATGATTCTGCAAACAACCGTATTCTGATATTTTCTCATGATTTACACACTTGATTTTGCAATCTTAATGATGTTGTTCTAATGCAGTTTTTGTTTGTAATATTTCTAGAAATATTATATTCAATCATATGTGAGAGGCAAGGATTTCGGTGCGTAAAATCTTACCAACTGCAGGGATGGAAGAGACTGAAGTCAGACCTGAAGAAGAATGTATAAATTTAAAAGCTTGTCTAAATCTATCCAATCCATGTCATGCAGCTGGTCGAATAAAAGATCTCATCCACAAATATCCTTGCTTCTCATATTTTTCCTGGCTACAATAAGACTCCAACACTACCAAAATTAGTCATCTATTTTAATTTTAAAACCTCTTTGCAACAGGGAGCTAAGATTTTTAACAATTTGTTTTACTGCTCTTTATTCTTCCTTAAAATATTGGACAAGCTTAGTGGCTAATGCATTACTGCAAGTAACCAAATGCTTTGTCCTGCTTTTACAGTAACTCCTTAAGCAAATGGTACATCTTGACTGACAGAGAAGAGAGAGCAAACTACAAAACAGTGGTTTTTTCCACTACCTTAAGTAGCAACAATCACTGGCAGGTCCAAGCCACTGCTGAGGCTACATCACAACCAACTGTAATACAATTCTAATTAAAGCATCATTAATTTGCTGTGGGAGAAAATGTAAATATAGTTATCTTTAAATACAACAGCCATTGAAGAAAATAACAACAGCAGGCAGTTTCAACCACAGTGTAATATAAGACATCTACTCACATTTTTCCAGCCCTTTCAACATTTCTGTTGCAGAAATCCAGCTTAATCTCAACCTCTGTCTTCTTGTGCAACATTGCATTGTAATCTTCTTTGATTATTTCACTGGAAAGCATAGCATTCATCTATCAAACACAGTTTTCACTTCTTTTGTTGCATAAGTTCGTAATAATAGCTCCTAGTGGAGAACAACCTCTCTAAGATTTCACATTATGTCATAAAATGACATTCCAAACTTTGGGAAGATATTACTAATGCAAGGGCTAGATCCATACAGGACTTAAAGATCTACAAGTCAGGCACCACAATAAATAATTTTTAAAGAACCTGGCTCCCAGAGTGAAGTCCAGATCCCAAAGAGTCAGGTGTCTGGGTGTCACACACATGACCCAGAGGCAAGATCCAGGCAACAGAGTTGTATCATCTGGCCCCTGAAGCTGCCCTGTGGGTCTCAAAAGTGAACTGCAGACAGCATGCAGATGGGCCATGTTTCACATTCCTGTTGCACATTCCAATTTGCATCCGGGTGCAGCTGCCATGAGCAGCACAGCCTTGGAACAGAAGTGGCCACTCTGGGGCGCTGGGGTCCAGGGTCAACACCAGCTGGAGCAGGACCATGCCATATACAGCAACCACTCCAGGTCCAGAATACAGGGCCAGACTGTGGATCCAGTCTAGCCCACAGACTTGCCCCATGTCATGCATCTGGCCACAGTGCCCTTACCCACAAGGCCAGATGAGTTGGACGTTGCTGCCTTATGAAGTGCATGAAGAGAGTTAGGGGTCTCTGAATGGTAATCCAAGGAAACAATGCTGAGAAAGCAGCCACCTAGAGCTAGCCAATAGGAAATGTTAAGCACAGGAGTTATAATCCTGTCCTTCTCCAGCACCTAAGTCAGGGTTGCAGGCAGGCACTTCCAACCACTTGGGATTCAGGGCCCCAAATTCTCTAATGACGGTAAATGTCTATTGAGGTGCACTGATACATCGGTCCCATATCAGATCAGCACTGATATAAGGAAAATTGACAGTATTGGCAATCAACTTTTTTTGGCTGATGTGGCCAATAATGTCGCTGATAAATGCCACGTGCATGCGCGCAACTGCAGCCCAGCATTCAGGCGGCCAGGAGCGCAGCCCAGCAGCATGGAGAGCAGTGTTGGACTGGTAAGTCTGTTGTGTTGGAAGGAGTGGGGGGAAATCAATCGAAGTCCCCACAGTGAGGGAGGGAGTGGGGCTGGGGCAGGAACTGCACAGCAGGGGCGCAGAGCAGAGCTGCAAACAGCTTGTCTGGGTGGCACAGGAGCTCCCACACCTATGCATACCTCGGGAAGGCATGGAGGATATGTGCCCCTGGATCTGAGCATGGGGCGAGGGCGGGCTGCCACTGCGAGCTGGGACTGGGGCTGTGCCAAGCTCTTCCTGTTGTGCAGGGCTGGGCTGAGCTGGGCTTGAGGCAGGCGGTGGTAGCACTGCTATGTCGAATTCTGGGGTGGCTGCAGCCCCCTCCAGTAGCCCCTACTACCAGCGCTGCCACCGCCTGTTCTGAGCGCAGCCCAGCCCAACCCCCCTGCCAGAAAGAGCCCAGCACAGCCCCGGCCCCAGCCTGCAGCACCAGCCTGCCCTTGCCCAGTGCATGGATCCAGGGGCATGCGCCCCCCCGGGGTGTGCGTAGTGCTGGGAGCCACACCTCCCCTCCCCTTGTGCCCTAGACAAGCTGCTCGCAGCTCCGTCCCATGCCCCACCTTGCCCGTGCCACGCCTGCCCCTGCCCCACTCCCTCCCTCACTGTGGGGCCCTCTATCTGCCCCCCCATGCCTCTTCCATGTCCCCACAACAGACTTACCAGCTGGATGCTGGTCTCAATGCTGCAGGGCTGTATATTGGCAAACACATCGGTATCAGCTGATAGGCTCATTAAAAATTGGCCACCGGTATAGGTCCAAAAAATCTCTATCGGTGCATTCCTACATGTCTATATCTATTCTTTTAAAGTACTGAATAGGACTTACCATTTTGTTATATAACAAAGCCAGAGGGAAGGAGGGTGGTATCCAGCCTCTAACCTGCCCTAAACTTGCATCTCCCTCCTTTCCAGGAGAGCGCCCTAATCATTGTTACAAGCTCAACTCTCCACCCCTCCTGCAGTTGTTTTACCATGCAGAAAGGAACACAGGATTTAGGGGGGCAAAATGTGAGTAAGCAAAAGGGAGAATGACTCCACAGCTTAAGACACAGGCAAGCAAGAGGATCAATACTGGGTCCTAGTCCCTGAGCCCAAGATTGTTTCTCTAATTAACATTTAATGATCATTGCATCTGGCCAGCCCTGCCATCAGCACCCTCCCCTTCCCCATCTGGAAGGGGGTACACTCCTTAAAAAAGGTTGAAACCCTGGCCTAAACTATGCACCAGCCATGCTCCTTCCTGGATTCTCTCCTGTCACCAGTGAATCTTGCATTCTTTGCTGCATAGGATAGGCCTAAATTCACTTGATACTCCCCTGCCTGAAGGGTGATCTGGCAGCTATGGGCAACCCAATCAAGTCTGGCAAAGAAACCATGCTTGGCAACATTAAGTCAAACAGTCACTTACATTAGCCACCTTATTCCTTTTCGCATCAATTCCTGGTAAAGCAACAAAGCACTGGCAATTCTAGAGGCATAGCATACAACACCTGTTACTGCCTGTTTGAAAAATAAAAATATAAGTACTAACTCAGCATTCACAACTTTGCAATTTAAGTCAGTGGATCATAATAAAATAACAATGGATAACACTTGAAAAAATTATAACATGAAGTTGGTAGCACAATATTTGCCAGTAAATTGGTGGAGAAATAACAATTTAATCATTATATTAGTTAAAGTGATAATGGCTTTTCCAAACGCTTTGTTAGGGACAAGAAAAAGTCTACCATAACCAAGAATTGACACCACTTTTCTTGGGGTTCAGATTTAATTTTCTGGAAAGTTACAAGTTAATTTATTCAGCAGTTTAACAATCCAGAAAATGATAAAATACTACATTTTCAAAATTGTAGGCCTAGGCTCCTATGTTTTTGCTACCACCCAGTCCTGCTTACAGGCTGTTGGGTTTTTTTTAAATTCCACAAAGAGGCTAATTTAAAACATGTTTAACAGAAAAAGTTAAAGTTAATGTTAGCAGTCATAACTTTCTAGTTTTATCAAGGATAATAAATTGATACAATTTCAAGTGTCAGCACTAAAATATTAAGAGATTTTCAGGGGAAATTACTTGACTGTTCCCCTTCCTGAATACTTTGAGAGATACAAAGAGACAGCTTTCTGTGTGCAAATTAAGCAGACACCCTATAAAGCAATTATCTGTGACGTCAATAGGAGATACCTGCATGCAACAGGCACAGAACAAGGACCAAAAGGAGAGTTGCCACTACCTTTCTCTTATGAAGTTTCTGTCTAAGGTGGAGAGTCTCAGAAACTCTACAGGAGAGAAATCCATTCTCCACAGAAAAGGGAACTCTTATTTTGGTCTTAAGTTGATTATCATCACAGGAAAGGACACTACCTACAATACTTTTTGGCTAACCTTGTGTATATATTCCTTGCAGCCATACATAAACACTTAAGCACTGAATTATGTACTTATATATTTCTGGAGGAATTTAATTTTTATTCTGAATATTTATTCTATAAACAAAGATCAGAGCTTTTCAGATTAACAATTTCAACTGAAGTTATACAACGTTTAGGGAATTCTTAGAATTCAGTTTGTGTAAGAGCTACATAATTTAATGAAATAACCTTAACTTCCAGTTATTTTTATTTCATTTGGCATACCAGACTACTAAAGACCATCACCTCAATGGATCTCTCTCAAACATTCACTTATTATGGTATGGTATGCCAAATGAAATAACCTTAACTTCCAGTTATTTTTATTATATTCTAAAATATATATAAAATAAATTGCAGCATAAATGTATTAAAAACAGAGGTGGTTTGTAGGGACACATTTTCCCCCAACATTAATGAACACAAATAGTGTAATTCCATTATAGATATCTATTTATAAAATCTTGGCTTTTTTTTTTTTTTTTTTTTTTTTAAGACAAAAGGCCTATTGATTTCAATGGGAATTTTGTTTGAACAACAAATTATAGATTTGGTCCTTACTTTATAAAGCACTGTAATTTTCCTCTAAGAAAAAAGTCAAAACAAAGATCACTAGTAATAATGATACACAGCACTTATAAACTGGTAATGCTTTTCTCCTTCAAAGCATGTAACTATGGCCATAGGGGACATGACTAGGAACAATGGCCTCCAACTTCAGCAGAGAAAATTTAGGTTGGAGATTAGGAGGAACTTTCAGACTAACAGGGTGATCAAGCCTTGGAACAGGCCACTTAGACAAATTGTGGAATCTCCATCCTTGCAAATCTGAAGAGCATGTTGGACAGACACTTGGCTGGGATGATTTAGTCAGGGATGATTCTGCCTTAAGCAGATGGCTGGACTACATGGGGTCCCTTCCAGAACTACTTTCCTATGATAGAAAAATATCTTGTTTTAATTTAATACAGTACTGAATGACAGAAGAAAAAAATATTTTCCTGTCAACTAATGCCATCATTAACACTTATAAAAAGAATGCCCACTGCAAAAACCAAATCAGTAATACCTACTGATATTATTCATATTGTCATTAGATATCTTTAGTTTATTTGAGATAGTAATTTAATTCCAGTTCTAATTACATACTCACTTTAGCCATACTGGCATCACCATCTAAGTCATACCGTGGAGGTACTTTAGGAAGTAAAACTGTAATACATAAGCAGTGAAAATGTATTAATTCCATAATATGCATTAAGTCTTTAACTCAACAGTAAATACAAAATACATATTGTGTTCAAGAAATCTTTCTTTTGTGAGTTTAGTAAAACTGAAGTGTCTCAGAGAAGGAAGCAGGAAATACAAATTACCTTTCCCAATCTCTACCATCTAAAATTTAAATAAAAATTACTTTTGATAGCAAATAACAAGGACTAAACATTGGAAAAATACTTGAATTACCAAATATTCTTTAAAAACTAGAAAAAAGATACAGGATTTCAAGCATCATTTTGAAAATCCTTTAAATTTTTTTTATATGATATACTTTAAAGAAGAATTTTAGAATTCCATGCATAACAAAAATTCCTCACTACAAAATCTGCTTGGTAACAGGACATTTTTTGGTGGAGCATGAGATTTCAAAATCCACTTTCAGGTATTTCAATAAACGGCCTCATTTGTCAAAATGCTTAGTAGCCAGCAACATGTAGTGATATCAAGAGAATGCTTTGGATGCCCAGCAGTTTTGAAAACTCAGGCCTCTTAGTATGCACATGCTGAAATGTGAATTTAGGAACATAAATTTAGGCTCCTATTTTTGAAATTCTAAAATTCAAGTTTTCCATTCAGATGTCAAAAATAATAAGTAATTAAAACTATTTTAAAAGAAAAAACTAAACATAGTTTTCAGGTAATTACATAACAGACAGAAAAGATTTCAATCTACCTGCTTCATAGATTAATCCTACGGTATTCACAGACTCCCTGCTTACAACAAATATGGGATTTTCTTCAGTGGTTCTGGGGAAGTGCTGTGCCAATCTGCCAGGATCTAACACTAAACGGCGACCTTCAAAGATCAGTTCTTGATTCTGAGAAATTATTTTTGTCTGTTTGTAGACCAATTCATGAAATATAGCAGCTCTGTAAGAAACACACTTATGGAATAAATGATATTCACTAAAACGCAATGGGTTAAACCTAATTTTATGTAAAAATAAATAAAACAAATAATTAAATAGGGCTAAGCAACCACACGTCAATTTTATAGGTTTATAGGTTAGGAGCACGCACATAGGCAGTTACCATGGATCAGATGACATATGGGAAATCCCCACATCTCTTCTACCTCAAAATAATCTGTTGGTATGTCCATACTCTGAGAGTACTTTACTGCCAGGCCTCTCTCTTTTAAATCAAGACATACCACAAAAGCCTCTAATGCGAGTCACAGTGGCAGGCACAAGAAGAGAGGTGGTCTCTCAAGTAGTTAAGTGACAATCTATTTAGAGATTTTTTTTCCAGGAAAAAAATCATTATGACATCCAGAACCTGAGATACATACTTTGTATTGTACACTTACAAATATTATTTGCTGTCCAATCCCTTCAATTCATAGTATACCAAGAGATTCATTTAAGAAACAGATGGAGCTATAGTCAGAGAAGAGCTAATTTGACCATTTTGTATTCATTTACATGAAAACATGCAATGAAATAAATCATTTTCAGAAATTTTACACAATTTAAAAAAGTTAGATTATAAGCTTTTCACAAGAGGACTGACTTCACTTTAGCTCTGATGGTACCAATATTTTGTGGGCACTTAAAATGGTAGCCCATATTCAAATAGCACTGGGAAGTAAATTAAAAGAGAGAGAGAAAAACTTCCAAAGTGTAAATGGTGAAGCATTCAAAGAGTTCTTTTGGAAGCATATCACTTGGACTTGGATGTCTTTACCAAACGAATCACAGATAATAATAAAAGAACAAAATGGGAAGGACCAAGAACAAAAATCACCATGTAAATGTATAAACATCACATAGGCAGACAAGGTTCCTTGGGTGAATTTGATATCTTTTATTAGACACATCACATATGCATTCATAGAAATATTACTTGACATATGAGGGCTTTATAGGTTTGTAGCGTAAAATAGCATTTTCACACATTTCCCTTCTGGTTGCACAAATGTCATGTGAAATTACTGAATTTGTTATACTGGTTATCTGAGCTCCCAGTATTCTATGCTTGGAGGAGACTGAAGTGGAAATAACGAAGAGAAGACTACTTACGTATTGTAGCTGTGAATATAAATTTTGTGTAAGGACATTTGCTGTAGTGAGAAGATATGAATTATTATTCGGTGGAGTATGTCACTTGTCTCTGCAAAAAACTGGTCAAATCCCCAGCATTTCTCTTGATCTGCTTCAAGAATATTTGCAAGAACAGGTGTGAGCAGTACTTGTAGGCCCCTGCAGTTGCATAAAAAAAAACAGCACCATTTAGAACATTTCACCTCCTGACACTGCAGTAAGTTTTTTTCTGGACATGCCATAAGTAAGCCATTTTTGGGGACTCTGAGAAATTCTACCCACTTCTTCTCCTTTACTGTTTGACAGCTTCCTTCAACAATACTGTCTACTCTTTTTCTGACTACAAACTCTTTATGCTAAATCCACTTTTCTCAGATCTGAGTACCAAATATTTTGCCTTTGGTATTTGGAATAACAGTAACAGGCAGCTCAGGAAGTTTATAGTGCTTGCTACTCTGGCCAGAGGCAACCTAATCTTGTATTTGTCCTTAGGAGCACAGGACTAGAAAGTGCATCTTGAGTCACTGAGCTGTCACCATCTTGCACAGACACACACAAGCATAAGTATGTATAATATATGCTGAGTACGTACACAGATCAAAGCAGAATCTAGTAGGCAGTCACCATAAGTGAAATTTTCAAGGGCTGGAAGGGCTTAGAAATACAAGACCATTTAGCAAATAGATGCTGTGCTGAAGTAATTTAGGGCCTTTAAAAATTTTCAACCTGTATTATATGTACACACACTATTATTTTTTTATGTAATATGTCCTTAACATATAGGTTTTGACTTGATATACCGACTGAGATTAATATTTTTAAAAATGTGTTTATCTTTAACAGAATAGATTTAAAAAAATCTAATTTAATTCATGAGAAACAACTAGTTCTCTCCTCCTAGATGTACTACATTTTTTTCAAAATTTTATGAGAGAATTACAACCCCAACTCTGAAACACTTGGTGGTCAAAGCCTTAACTGCCCCAAAGGCTAAAAATAAAATTGTGTTAGTATTGAAATCCAAATCCCAACCTACATTTAAATGCAATATGGACATCAACTTAAAAAAAATGTACTTGAAAATTGTTTTCATTTATCAACCTAACAACTAAACAAATGTTACAAGGGAAAGCTTGCATGAAAAAATATTCCTCCTTTTCTCCCTATTTGTTTTCTTTACCCATTCCACAGATGCTGTGAATTCGTTATAATCAAAGACATTACCCTGCTTAATGCATTTTTCCATACAAATATACAATGCATATAAATACATTTGCAAATCCCACCAAAAGCGACACAGTGGACATATTAATAGCTAATAGTTTCTATATGTTACAGCTAGTTCAAAATCAGGGTATTTTTCTCTTCTATTTATGTACGTTTTAAAATTGATATAAAGGAAAAGCTTATTTGTTTAGGCACAGCAGTGAATTAAAAGGTTACTACAAAATTTAGAGAAAATTATGTGAACTCTACAATTAAATCTTTCTAAATGAGGAAAATGGAATTAGATAAGACCACCAGAGATGTTAACTCCATGAATTAAAGGGAATGTACAAATTACACTTTTGTTTACAATGAATCTCTAGAACAACATTTTTTCCAATTACTCCAAGACAGAAAACTAACTTCAGATAGGAAATTAGGCTTTCACTTAGCAAGGTACATGTGCATAAACTTTAAACATGTGAGTAATCATTATGACTTAAATAAAACAAGTAAATGAGCCAAAAAAGTTTTTATCCCATTTACTACACTGAAGTCAATGCAAACACTCGCATTCTTCAATTTGTGTGTGCACTTGTGTACCTTGTTGACATGGGACATTCATTTGTAAATTTGTAATCTGAAAGCAGATTGTTCTGACCTAATTCTTATCAGTTTCTCCTTTAACTTTTGGCTGTAATGTGTATGCCTACACCAGTTTCATGACTACTGCAGTTGGGGAATATGAAAGGGGAGAGTGAATGTGCATGCGTAGGTTATAATTTTTTTGCCATGTACTGGTGTTCTTAAATATATATTGCATTATTACATGTGTACCAATAAGTAGAAAAGTTTTAATAACATTCTAGGGGGAATCAGCACTAAAAATATTACATGAAAGGTAATGCTGGTAATGCTAGCTGTTTCCTGGAGTAATTTATTTATCTTTAAAATAACTTTTCCCCCCATTTAAATCCTGCATATTGTTTCTAGCTCTTTGGCTCTCTGCTTTATTATTCAAGCAGAAAGATGTAAATCAAGTCAGAGCTTTAGATGAACAACAGTATGTTCAAGCTAAATGGCAGCCTCTTCTCTGGTGAGGAAGCTAATACCTCTCTCCCTCTATACAGGCAAGCTCTTGGCTATACTACTCCTTTCCAGCATGCTCAAGTGCTCCTTTGTACATGAGCAGCCACTGAAACATTTGGATGGATGTAAGCAATTTATATCCTATGAGCTGATAAAAGAACATTTTATAGCCTTGCTATAAAAATTCAAAAAACTGTAAGACCCAGAGTTCCTGTGTTGCACAGTTCCTATTTTGAGAAGATGAAGGAAAGACTCCTCCTGGTAGCAGTGAAACATTTGGTTAGAAATGAAGCTCAAAAACTTACTTAGAAAGACTACAGGAAATAGGCATCTCCCAACTCCACTCGATTGGTCCATTTTCTGCTTTCTGCACTCCGGAAACAGCACCAGAAGGCTTTCCAGTGATAATTTTATACCTGTGGTATAAAAATAATACACAATCCTTAATTACTCCTCTCCAAACATCGGTCAAGTAAGCTAAGCCTCTAATGAATTACTGTAAAGAAAAACTGCAGAACTCATGTAAGACTTAAGTCTCTAACTCGGTGGCAGTGCAAGTCAGTGCCTGAGGGTGTTTATAGACATGGCAGGGACACTTTAATTAGTGCAGCTCTGAGAGCTGTGCTATTTAAAAGGCACTCAGAACATCATGTGCATCAGAGTCCCTGCACTGAAAAATGGTGGCGGGACACTATGAACTAAAGCTCATCGAACGACCTTTAGTTTGAAGTGCCCCGCAGCCATTTTTCAGTGCTGGGATGCTGATCCACGTGAGACTGAAGTCTGCTGGAGCGTAGTAATTACCACACTCCAGCAGAATCAATTAATTACAGTGCGTCAGAGCAGCCTCCCTGCACATGTATAGGAGCCCTTGGTTCCAGGCTGGCAGAGAAGGAATGGTGTTGAAACAATACTTTCAGCACTGAATGAAATGAAACACATAATATTCTTGTACTAGAAGAGCTCCTGTTGGTAACTTAGGACTGAGAAGTATTTGGGGAATTCAGGACCTTGATAGAAAAATGTAAAGCTCTCTTAAGGAAGCGAAGTCATTTTAAGTCAGCACATTACAGGCATTTATTGTAATGGCCTTGCAGGGTTCCAAAGGAAGAGGTAATATTATACTAATAAAAAACTGCTCATTTGGATAAAAAGAATACCTCTTGCTTCTGAGAGGTCACAGTAACTATAAAATAGCCAATACATTTATACACATTTTTTTCAATTCCAAGTAGAAAGTATGAAAGTAAAGGGAGGAGTTTCCTTAAACTGCACGCAGTTCTATGGAAAAGAAAGGAAAAGGAAATTTAAAGAGCAAACTGACATCAGAAACAATTTTACCTGTCAAGGTTGGCCTAAAAAAAACAAACCAAAAAAACCAACCAACCACAGTATATGCATAGAAAGACTGTATATATTTCAATTATGCAGCTATAAAAATGTTATTGCTTAATTGCTGATTTTTAAGTTGGAGTTAACTACATGTAAATGAATATAAAATTATCATTTTAAAATATAGTAAGTCTAACTCCAATTTATTCCTAAAATCATATGCCAAGCAGGGGAGAGGCAAGAAGACACATTGTCTTCCCTGCATCAGAAGCCTTACAACTTGTTGAATGCCCCAAATAGCTCCTACGTTTTCTTGAATACCAGAAGTCCCATTTGTCCTCTCCCCAGGTGCCCTAAATTCCATCTTTATTTAACATCTTCAAAACGGAAGCTATCTGTTGTTGGAAAGACTGGTTGCTTAACCTTCCCTACACTAACTGTGATTTTCTGAGATATGCTTTCCCCACTGATACCTCACTGGGTGCAGTCAGCCAGTCTCATTCCTTTTGAATAGCAGTATGTGCTGTGGCCAGCTGCACCCCTAATGCTCTGCAGGTTACTGGAGCAAAGGCTATAAGGGAAAAAAGAATTGCCATTCAATTTAATTGCCAGCAAGAATCCCAGACATAGGGATTTGAACTGGTAGGAGTAAAGGGCAGATCATGGAATGTGTCTGAACCTATTTCTTTGGAAAGGGAAATCAGATACAGAACAATCAAATAATATTTCCTGGAATAGGATTCAGACTCCAGAAGGGTCAGTATAGCTAGAGTTGTTAGGCATATAGGTTGGTGCCAGGATAGTCAATGACTGAAGACACTTAATTTCCATCTGTGGTCTTTAAAGAGTTCCTCCCTGTATTCTCACTGCACTATTTTGTGCAAAGCCTAAGCATGAGAATAAGAATGAACAAACTCCATCCATTCAGAGTGCAGCTGTCTGCAGTGCTGGATTTGCAAATTAAGACAGGAGCTGACTAAACCCTGGAAATATCATCTCTGATGCTTCATTAGAACAAACTCCAGAGCTACAGAAAATTTAACAAGTATTAAAAATGACTGTTATGGAATATCCAGTGCTGACACGTGTTGGGTCTAGGAGGTTGCACCGAAGATGGCACCACGGGCATCTTGGCTACCTATACCTATGCTGATTTGCATTCTAATTAGAATGTATCAAAGCAGACTCGTTTAATCGAGTCTGCTTCGCGTCCCAATTGGAATGCTCCAGCATGAGTTCACAGTCATGTAAATAAGCCCCTGCACATTTAAAAATGGCCACTAGGGCACTATCTAACCCTTGTCCAATGAAGTTTAGATAAAGCACCTGTCACCATTTTTAAATCTGCAGAGGATTAATACACACGATGGTGAGGTGTTTTAATTAGAGTGGCTCTCTGAGAATTGCTCCAATTAAAATGCCCTCTCACCCCCACCCGCAAGTGCATGTATAGGCAGTCCCTGATTCTTATGAAATGAAGTAGCCTCAGTTGAAGTTTGATCTTTGGTCCTCAGGAAGAGAACTGCAGATTTGAAAAGAAAAGCCATCAGTGAGGTTTTGAGACTAAAAATATTTTGTGCAGTGCAAAATATACTAAATATCAAAATAAATTATACTTGGGCTAGGGGATAGGAAAGACAGCATTGAAGGAATGAGACAGAAAAGCAGTGTCATAAATTTCTGGAGATTCTGCACAAAATTTTAGGTCCTAGTGTGTCATACATTAAACCTTACTAAATATTAAATTTGTATTTCAGGGAATATTATAAACAAAATATTGCTTGTTCTTTATTGGCATACTTAATTTATGAAGAGACACAATTCTCCCTCTAAATTACCTACATCACTTCCTTGTTTCTGCGAGGTCCTTCAAAAGGTCGGAATGGTAAACTCCCTGTTGCAGCATGGTAAAATGTCACCCCTATGCTCCATAGATCAACTGTTGCTCTGTATTTTTTCTGATGTTCTTTCCTTAACACAGCTCGCTCATACATATCAGGATGCTTGAGAGAAAAATAGGTAAAATAACTGAGAATTAATTGCTCTGTGAGTAATTATAACGCACTGATATCCAAACCACCAGCCATAACAGGACCATTCTAAGCACCTCTTTCATCAAAAAAGAAAGTTAGTTCGTGAGGCTGAATGTACATAAGCTTTTCAGTACAAGCACTACAAAAATGTTCAGTAAACACCAGCAGCTGTATAGCAGCTCTCTATTATACAGAAAATTAGCAAAGAAAATTCAAATTAAATTCCAGTTTATGGGATGAAAGCAAAACAAAAGGAGAGAAACACTAGGAAAATTAATATTTCTTCTAAAAAATGCATTGAGCAGAGACACAGAAAAAGAGGGCTTTAAGAACATTTATTACAGCACTAGCATTCAATGAGGTCATGTGAACTGGAAAAGATGAAACAATTTTCTTTTTTACCTTTCTGCAAAAATACATTTCCTTTCACTAAACTGATCTCCCTACTGTTTGGAATGTAATGGCCATGCACAGATAATTCCCAATTGTAAGCAACTTCCTCTTGGTTTTTTCAATATAAATATTAGTCAGGTAAATCTCAGTGATACCTGGGCATTACCAAACAGTGCAAGAGAACATTTAAAATATACAGATACTCAGAGGAAAGGGAATTTTAAATATACTGTATTTACTTGAATACAAGGCAAACCCAATAATTATATTCTACATATAAAAAAAAAAGTTACAATTTTCCAGGTGTAGCATCTAGTTATTTAAGTGTTGTCTCAAATTTATTGCCTTCCCACTGCTACAGCAGGGAAAATAGTGGTTGATGGGGAGTCAGATGGACCCCTTGCTCTCTGCCCCCCAACTTCTTCCCCCTGCAGCCTTCCTGCCCCCTCCCCCCTTACTGTCAGATCCTGCTCAGGTTCTGCTCCTTCCCCAAGCACAATGTGGAAGTGGGGAAGGAACAGAGAAGAGAACAGAAACTGCAGAGGGGAAGAGGAGACTGCTGTGGCCTGACTCTGTGCCCAACCCTGACCACTGCAAATTTCAGCACAGGTACTCTATAAACACACTTTTAAGCAGCACTTCTGTACCTACTTGTATGTAGTACAAACTGTGCATGACATCAGTCCAGAATCAAAAGGCATGACATATCATATAGTTCATTGGGCTGGGCCCCAGGAGAGTCAACAGTGTTTCTGAGCATGGTGATCCTACAGTCCATCACTGCTCAATATGTGTGCATACTCCAGATACCCTCAACAAAGGATCCATGTGCTAAATAGCTTCCCACTCATGACAAATTGGGTGTTCTTTTCACAAGTCCTGGGACCCTCCAAAAATGTATACACAGATGAGCTGCAGTGCTGCCTAGTCCATTCTCCACCCCATAGAGGGCAGGGCCATACTAATCATATGCATCAGGCTGAGAGAGTGGACAACAGAGCCTCTCAGGTACACAAAATTTTGGTGATGTTTGCCAGACATTTAAGAAACACTGGTGAAGAAACAGGAATAACTGGAAATGGGAAAGAAAGGTGTAGCTCAGCTGTAGGAGTGAGGTGGAAGTCAAAGTATATTCAATATAGTGGTTCACCATGACTTTGAAAAGAGTTGGTGCTGAGGGGGAATGAGCACAATCAGCACTATATCTTATTCAGATGGGCTACACTAGCCTGTCCTTGTGGTTGGTTCCCCAGTGTGTTTGCCCAATATGGGCCATGTGTTCTATGGCCATGCTCAACACAAGCTGCATTCAATCAACTTTATAGTTGGTTTCTGTGACTGAATGCATGCTGCTTCTAGCAGCAGTTAATGATAGCCAGTGCATTTAACAAGGAGGTTTGCTACTATGCAAATATAAGACAAGGGGCTTTTTTTTTCTTTTCTTTTTTTCATGCTGATTGGGAAAAGAACCCTCACCTTTATTTGAGTAAAACAGTATATGGATTTTCTTCATTTTGCATGGAATGTGGAAAAGCTAATTCAGGAAATAACCTCAAGATAGGCATTAAAATAAGAGGACAGTAGAATGTCATAAAAACCAATACAATACAGAACTTGGCATTGGAAAATGAATTTCTAACTAGAATTCTGCATCTCAGCTATTCATCAAGAGATGAATTTGACACATTCTTCAAATCAAAGATAAAATTAAATGGCTTACCAAATATTCTTCTGTGCCATAGAGGGAAACAAATTGTTCATCATCTTCTAATTCTCTAGCAGCTCCAAAATCTGTCAGTTTGTAAACAGAATGGCCCTCTTCACCTACAACACGCATTATATTGCCTGGTTTTATATCACGGTGCACTATTCCATTCTCACGGAGATGATTCATCCCAGCCACTTAAATACAAAGGCATACAGAATTTAATATGCACATCAAAGACAGAATACACACTAAAATACCACTGAAGAATGTGCATTTTCATATCCTATTTTTTTAACCAATGGGACAAAGAACAGTACAGAATACTACTGCTACTAAAATTTGCATGGATATAACAGGACATTCAGATGATCCATGTTACTACTTCATCTTAAAACAGATCATTACAATGCCTTGTTCTCAAAAATCTTGTTCCTGTAAAACCATATTCTTCTGTCATTCCAAGTAAAAATTTACCGACACCAGATCTTATTCTCTTCCCAAAGAAAGATCCACAATATAGGAACCAAGAAGTAGCACTTGGTTTTCTCACTAGCCTTTCATGCACTCAACTGTTAAAACAGACATTTCTCAATTGTCAGCTTTTCTACAGTTACAGCCAGGAGTCACTGGTGGTCCTCCCTACTTCACCAGTACTTTTTTTGTGATTACATGTTATAAAGATGACAGCCCAGTAAGGGAAAAATAAATAGCATAAAATAGTTTTAAAATGCATAAACAGTTTATTAATGCAACTACAATTGTTGTTGCAGATAAAAAGAAGGTGATGATCCGATATAACAACATTCACATTCTCAAACAATTAGAAATCAGGCTAAGAATCTGAATGCTACGATTCTAAACTTGGCAAGGGAACAAATTAAACTAAGTTTAAAAGGTTGAAATCCTACATACCAACATCTCTCAGCACAATTAAGAATTCAGATTCTGGAAGTCCATAGGCATTAGACGGCTCCTCTAACACTGTGTATAAGCTCCCACAAGGACAAAATTCCATAACAAGTACTTTGTGCCTAGTGGTTGTCTATAAAACAAAAAAGGATAGATTTGCAAAGGCTATGAAAATTTTTAACAATGCTAGAAATTATATCAAGTCACAGGCTCTTACTTTCAAAAAGTGATATAACAAGCCTAAGTCTGGTAGCTTTTTTAGAAAAGAAGAGGTAGGGAAAAGAAAAATCCATATAATTTTAAAAATAAACTTGAATGGGAAAAGGAAAGGGAGGCCACAAGATCAGGGATGTTGGACCTCTCAGAGAAGCTAGCCTGGGCAGAACAAAAAAATGAGAAGCTGCAGGGAAGAATAGTGCAAATATGTTCTGCTTTTTCTCTCCCTTTGACTCAGTCCTGTCCAATTCTTAACAATCATCATCTTTGGGTCATCTTTCCATGAGACTCCAGTCAGCCTTACATTTATATTGCACTAATTCCTAGATGCAATTCTGCATTTGCAAATTTGAGTTGGTTGTACAGTAGGCCCCCCTGAAAATTTTGCCAAATACCTCGGATTTTGTAGTATTATGAAGATTGTAGTATTATGAAGATACACTATCAGAAAAACAGCATGCATTAAAATCTTCACCAAAAATGTGTACAGCAATACCATAAGATGTGTACAGCAATATCATAAAAATCTGTTAGCTCAAAGAATTCCATTTCTAGTACAATTTATGCATAAGATGTTCATATGAACTTTGCATATGACTGGAGACTAAAAAAGAAGGACCGAGTGTGTTGATATCCCAGGCTACCAGGAGATAGTTATAAACCCCAGCAGCACTATAGACACTGGACAGACTAGCAGCCCTGTACCCCTGATGCTGTCTTACTAAGGCTTTATCAAAAACCTTTGCTCAACAAGGCCTCAGCTTCTGGCATTCCTTCCTCCCCTTTCACTTCCCTTCTCCTTAGTTCAATGTGGTCTCAGCTTCTAATCAGTTTCCTCTCTCTTTCTTGAAGGTGACTGGGCTTGGCTGGGTTGCCAAATACCAGGGAGTTTGAAGGCCCTTGCAGATTATACTAGGTAAAATGGTAAATCAACTGACACATCATCCTAGAAGATGGGGACGTTTGAAGGAAGGTTCAACAGTTTGGTACACATACCAAAGTACTGAAATAAGAAACACTTGCTTGGATCCGTCTGGCAATCGGTGATTGGCTTTCTTGTGAAATTATTAGAATCAGATTCGTTTCTATAGTTACTCAATGTGTAATAAAGCTATAAAAGATCATAGAAAAGTAGGGCTGGAAAGACCTCAAGAGGTCATCTGGTCTAGCCTCATTCCCTGACTAAAGGATGTCAATCAAGTGTCTGACTAAGCTGCTCTTGAATATTTCCAGGAATTAAGATTTCACAGCTTCTCTAAATTGCCTATTCCAAAGTTTAAGCACCCTCACAGTGAGAAATATCTTCCTAATCTCCAACCTACATTTCCTCTAATGCAGTTTGAGACCACTACTCCTAATTCTATTCCTGACAGCCACAGAGAATACTCTCTCTCATACTTTTTATAATCCCCTTCAGGTATTTGAAGACTGTTATCAAATCCACCTTCTGTCTTCACCTCTCCAGACTAAATAAATAACCCTAGTCCTGTGATCTTTTCCACATAAGTCATGTTTTTCAGAGGACTTTTTTTTATTTTGTTACTTTCCGCAGACTCTTTCCAACTGTCCACACCTTTCTTGCAGAGTAGGGCCCAAAACTGACAGTACTCCAGATGAGGATTCACCAGTGCTAGAGAGAGAGGCAGAATCACTTCCCTTGCTTTGCAAGTGCAAGTGACGTTCCTGTTAATATAATGTTTTTTTTCTTTTCTCCTTTTGCAACAAGAGCACATTTGGCTCATAATTAGATAATGTTCCACCATAACCCCTAGGTCCTTCTCTTGCAGCACTGTAGCCTAACCAATCACTCCCCAAGTGCAGGACTTTGCACTTGTCCTTGTTCAGTTTCAACGGATTGTGATCAGACCATGTCTCCAGTTCACCCATGTCATTTTGGATCTTAACTTCCCTCTAGACCAGTGGCTTTCAACCTTTTTTCATTTGTGGATCCCTCAACATTTCAAATGGAGGTGCAGACCCTTTGCAAATTTCAAATGGAGGCGCAGGCCTCTTTGAATTGAAAGCATGAGTATTCACATACTTTTGACTGAACACAGCCATCTTTTTAAGGACCCCTTAAACATAGTCTACAAGCCTCCAGGGGACCATGGACCACAAATTGAAAAACACTGCTCTAGAGTGACTGCAACTCCACCCTTCGGAGTTGATTTGATGTCATCTGCAAATGTACTAAGTGTGCACTTGAATCCCATTGCTCAAATCATTTATGAAGATGTTAAACAATACTGGCCCCAAGACAGATTCTGGGGAACTTCACTTGCTACTTCCTCCCAACTAGACAAAAAGTCACTAATGATTACTCATTGAGCATGATAATCCAACCCATTTTGAATCCACTTTACAGTACTTCTGTCTAGTCGGTAATTCCTTATCTTATCAAGAGAATTTCATGAGAGAGAATGTCAAAAGTCTGGCTATAGTAAAGGTATATCACATCCACCGCTCATCCACAAAGCCTATAAACTTATAAGGAAAATCAAGTTGGTCAGGTATGACTTGCTCTTTGTGAATCCATACTAGCTCTTTCTGATCACCTTAAGAACTTAAAAACTGCCATTTACTGGGTAAGAACATAGGTCCATCTTGCCCAGTATCGTATGTCATGCAGTGGCAGAGCGGACGCTGAAGGGGAGACTGAACCAGGTATGACCAGGGTTTTTCCCCCATTGTTCCTCTGACTTGCAACCTCCAGCATTTAAGGTCTAGGGCGTTCTAATTCAGAGGCTGTATCCCTAACTGCCACGCTCAATAGCTGCTGATGAACCTTTCCTCCAAGAATTTGCCCAATCCCTTTTTTAATCTGGCTAAACTGTCAGTTTCCTTCCACAACATCTAGTGACAACCACACTTGAATTTCACACTGTGAGAAAAAGAACTTCAAGATAATTTCTAATCCACAAATGGATATTCTCATAATCCCATGACTACCTTAGTTAAAAGCCTCTGACATGGAACCTTGTTAAAGACTTTTTTGAAGTTCAAATATACTGTCAACTGGATCACCCTAATCCACCTGCTTAGTGACACCCTCAAATAACTCTAGTAGGTTGGTGAAGCATGATTTCCCTTTGACAAAGCCATGTTGATTCCTTCCTGACAAGTCATATTCATCCACGTGCTGAACAATTCCTTTTTTTTTTTTTTTAAACTTTGTTTCTACCAATTTTCTAGGAATATGAGTTAGACTAACTGGCCTGTAGTTCCTTGCCCCACCTCTAGAGACTTTTTTAAGTATTGGAATCACATTGGCAACCCTCCAGTCCTCTGGTACCAAGGCTGTTTTAAGTGAAAGGCTGCATGCTACAAGAGCTTGACAGTTTCTGATTTAAGCTCCTTCAGGACCCAAGGGTGAATGCCACGAGGTCCTGGTGATTCACTACTGTTTAGTTAATCAATTTCCTCTACAACCTCATCTACTGAAACTTCAATTTGGGGCAGCTCCACTAACCTGTCCCTAGAGAAGAGTGGATCTGGTGAGGGAGTCTCCCTAAAAACTTCCACAGTGAAGGCAGATGCAAAGCATGAATTTAGATTCTTGGTAATGGTGCTGTTATGCTTTAGCTCCCGTTTTACACCCTGATCATCTAAAGACCCAATTGATTCCCTGGCAGTTCTCTGATTTGTAATCTACCTTCTTCTATTCTAGATACTTTGAAATATTCTTTGATGCCCTGCTCCATGATCTTTCCTGCTACGGCCTGATATGATAGGTCTGCATTTCCAGTATGTGTGTAAAGCAGGGCACAGCAGAAGATAGGAAGAAGCCAAACCATGTGTGGCTGGTGCCTGGCCAACCCAAGCACTTGCAATCATTCACCGTGCATTCTCTGTTACCCTGCAACCCAGTCACCCAAGGAAAATCAGATTCTAAGAGGATGAAGGACAAGAACAATCATAGGGAGTCCTTGTTTTTGCCACCAGTAGAGAAAGCTCCCTGCAATCAAACACTGTTACACTGATTTCTTTCCAAAAACTACCTTCTCCTATAAAGGTCAGTCTACATGAAAGACTTGTGTAGAGACATGTAATGATCATGGTATTACAACAAACCTCGAACTACAACCGAAACAGATAAATTACCTCTTCTTCAATAGCAAACAATTTGACAATGTTCTTGTGATTCAGCTTCTTTAAGACTTCAAACTCTCTCATTTGAACTTCCGCAGGACGAAGGAAGCTTATGCTGTTAAATACTTTGACAGCGTATAAATCTCCAGTTTTCTACCAAAAAAAATTAAAAACAAAATCACCGTGTATCAGAAAAATATTGTTTTCTTAATCATTCTTAAAATAATTCTTAAAAATTTAAATTCACAAAGTATCAGTTTTCTAAAGAATCCCAAAACTCTTTACACATTTACAAATGGGATATAAATGCTTTATAATAATTTATTAACTCTATAAGTTGATTTGGTTATTGGGATGTTAATGTATGAATGTACTAACTTAGTTTAACAGGTGACTATAAGGAAAAAATAAACAGGACAGAAAAAAAATGACTCAAGGTAAATCACTTTTCTCCAAATGTTTGATGGGGTTTCCAAAACAGAAAAAAACTTACAAACTCAGAAGATCAAAAGAGCCATGCCAGGTTTCAAAAAGGAACATGGTTTTATGACAGGGGGCCATACAGAAACAAACACCTGCAGGGAAAACGGGCTGAGGCATGACGAATTTAGTTTTGCTTTGGTTACCACTGACAGACAGCAAACTTGGTAAGAGTTTGCACATAAAATTTCTCTGAGATTCTTTTTTCCCCCTTTAAGGCTTTATTCCTACAGCTAAACCAATTATTTAAGAAGGCTGTCTGGTAATTATATATCACTGTTTCTGATTCCTGAAGGGAAGAACTACAAAAGTCTAAAACATGAATCATTTTGTACTAAAATTCAGCTACCTGTAGGGCAAAGCAAACCAATAGAAAATAAACTTAACATAAGCATAAAGCCTGAATAAACTAAAATAAAAAAAAAATAAATTGGAAGTTAGATCTATTTTTAGACCCCAGGAAAAGATAAGCAACATCAAACAATAATTTAGGAAAGAACACTATATCCAGTATGAATCTTCAAACTGATTTTACAGTTAGAGTACGCTAATCAGAACTGATTATTTCCAGTATACCTAAGTTATTTTTTTTTCTTTTTTGAAAGACCATGGGAGTCAAAGAACTAAAAATGATCTACTAAATAAAGTCAATTTAGTACCTGAGTTCGTAGCACACCCCACCCCCACAACAGTTTATTATTCATACTATATCATCACCCAGAAGCAACTACTTTCTACTAGTTTTACTAGGCACTGAACATATGTATGAGGCAAATACACCTGAACAATATCACGCAGCACTAGCTTAATGACAACTCAGGAAAGAATAGCATTCGCTGCACCAAAAAGCAGGACTTCAAAAAACCAGAATTACAAAATTTAGGACAAATGACTGCTATAAAATGTAGAAAAGATTTTAGGGGATGTTATAAAGGGAGACAAAATATATAATTAAGCAACAATGAACAGGCTCATATCTGACTGCAATTCAGGTATCCACACCAATCTGGGGATACTTTTTCACAGAAGTGAAAAATAGAAATATAAGCATTTAGTTTTTAACTTTTAGTTCCACTACAAGGATCACCTGAAAATATGCTAACAAAAATTAAGCCTTCAAATCCACAGCCAAATGTATAAAAGCTTAAAAATTACCAATAAAGTTCTAAATAACTCCCATGAAACTTACCAGTAGTTCTGCCTTTAGACCCAAATTTTGGAAAGTGATATACATTCAATGAGGCTACTTAGGTTCAAAACAGTTTACAAAATTCAGGCTGATTCCTTCAGCATTTATCTGCTGCCATAAAACAGCTATAACTACTCACCCTGCACATGGTGAGTATACTCTTGTAATGGCCTATGATTTCACGAGTTACTTCAAGAAACAAAAGCCCATAATCAAAAACAAGGTAAACCAACCACTCGTATCTCTGCAGATAAACGTCTTTCAAGCTGCTTTTTAAATTATACACATAGTTGGAAATTTATAGCCAGGAAAAAGTAACAACAGCATTGCCATTTTCCTCACTGTTATAATGAAGTAATGCAACCAGGAGGACATAACTAAACACTGCAGATAACATCAAAACTAATCAATACCTAGAAAGAGAAATGGACTGGGGCAGGGATCATGTCTTTCCTTATGTTTAGGCTATACAGGGCTTCTGGGCTCTATCATAATATTATGATAATCAATAAATTCATATATTATGGAGGAGGTTTTAAACAAAATGAGCCCAAACTAAAGGTTTCTCTAGAATGAAGATTTCCCTTCTCAAAAAGGACAGCTAAAATCAATGTTTCAAAAACCTCACCTAGGCAGATCTATACATTTCTTTCCAATTTAAAATACCATTTATGTTTAGTAAGAATATTTATGTTTAGTAATTAGGCCACAAAAATCTTTTTGATTTTTATTTAACTAGTCCCTTGGTTTGTTGGAAACCCAAGCTCTACAGCACTGTACTTATGCATGCATAAAAACCAGGAAACAGCTATTTATTTGCACTGTCCATATGAATAGGACTTTAAAAGGAAAGAGCAAGCTCAGTGAAATGTTATGTCATATTTTACAAGTTATTTCAGTATGTATAACAGATAACAACAACAAAGATAAGAAACCTACTTTTAGAAATCTGAATTACAAGGAAAAAGTAAAATGCTAGGTAAGGTACACTTTTTTCTTAAAAAATGCATACTGAATTCAATCAAATTGGAGCCCTCGCTCCCTCTCAGAGCCACTGCCGCCTGCTCCGAGCCCAGCACAGCCCAGCTGCCTCACCAGCAGCCTGCTTTCACTCTGCGCATAGATCCAGGGGATATGCACCCCCCATGCCCTCCTGGGATGCATGTAGCAGCAGGAGCTACCCCCAGCTCCCTGCACAAGGCGCAGCTCCACCCCGCGCCCTGCCCCGGTTGTGCAGCACCTGCCCCTGCCACGACACACACACATGACATGGACAGAGCAGAATCAAGGGTTTTCAAAGGAAAGAAGCCAAACTTATTTTTTTCCTACTGAATCTAGCTTATGGCATTTCATTCAAGTTTACTGTACAGTCCTTTCCTCTCTATTAACCGAAAGAAAAAAGTGCCGTACATTAACAAAGAAAAACAGGGCAAGAAAAATATTTAAAATTAATTGTAAGAATCTTTGTTCTTGTGAAGATAACCTGATATGGTGTCCAGCTTGTTTCCTCTGTACAAACCTTATGCCGTCCACGAAAAACATTTGCAGTTGCTCCTTGTCCCAGAACATCAGACAAAAGCCACAGATAATTTGAAGTGCTCTGCATGTTTGCTCTTGATAAGTCGTTTTCTTTTCAATCTTAAAAAAAAAAAAAAAATTAAAATATTTAAAAGGAAAATGAATACTTTATCATAAAACTGAAGATATTACTCCAGAGATAAATCAATGAGAGGGAGTAGAAGGGAAAAAGAAAATAAACAATTTCATGCTAAATACTGCCAGAAATGAAAATTTAGGCTTTAGGTCTAAAACTCATCAGAGATTAAGGTCTTCAGCCCTGCCTTCCATTTAAAAGACTCAAGGTGGGGAATAAAAAAGATATAACAACATATATAAAAGATAGGGAATAACAACATATATAAAAGATAGGGAATATAACCACAACATTCAAATAATATGAAAAGTGTTTCTTCCTTTAAGACAAACAGAATTTCTACAGGAACTATAACAATTTATACAGCTGAGTCAAATTAGCTAACAGAGTGGACAGTGGTAGACTGATATACTATTAAGGTATTTTGGCTCTGAAATAAGGAAGTATTGAAAGCTGTTTCTTCTTCAAGCTCCAAATAGCTTGGCTTTAGCCAGATAAATAATCACGGTTGATATGTAATTTGAAGCATTTCAACTATTCTAGTTAGAAATACTGACTGACAACTGAAACAACAAATCTATCCAAGGCCCTTGAACTTTAAGGCAAAGAAGTGTATCGAGTTCCCAGTGACTACAGTAAAAAAATAACAGAAAACTTCCTGTGCGATAAGCATCTACAAGTTTATCAACAAGATTACTCAGGCCGACTTTTGAAGAAATTATTGATTTATAAAACAAAGTCTGTAACAATTTAGTACATTTTTTGCCACAGGAAAAAAGGAGGGAATTCAGGAAAAGACAGTCCAAAAGAAAATTTAGTAGGTGGTCCCCTCTTCTCTCCCACTCTTATTTGAAAAGCAAATTTGGAACAAGATCTACCAAAAGTAAATGAATGAGCCACGAGCAACTACAACCCAGATTAGCATGCTAGAGAAGCTAGGACTTCATACCTGGATAAGCATAAACAGGAAGCAAGACATTTGCAGTATGGTACAAAATACTGACCATTACCTGAGGCAGCAAAAATAGAAATCAGATCGAAGGTCTAACATTTCTACTGATGAAGTTATACCACCGTTAACCCTCAGAATCTGTATATGTGCAGCTCTGATACAAAATAGGTGGCATGCCTGACCTGCTGCCTGATCTGAGCAGCATAAGTAAGGTATACAGTCCTTATACCTTCAATTTAAAAGATTAGAGACACACAGTGATTTCGTTTTCATTATCTCCCATCTGCTTTCTATAAATAACTCTGTAAAATGTCACTATTTAATCTCAGTTGCTTTTGTTCCATCTCCATTCCCATCCCAGCTTCATTGTACCTCTCCCTCCTCAAAACAGCTCAGATGGCATCTTTTCACAAACATGCAACATCTGCTTATTCCTTTTTCATTTTTCTGACTCCGCTAAATTTTCTGCCTCTCCTATTTCTCTTCAGATCCATTTACTCTTCTAACAGATTTGCATTCAAGATCACCTAATATTGACCAAAGTTATTAGGGCATCTCAGAAAGGATGTGAAATTTTGGGAAGAAATAAGACAGACAGAAAACATAAAAGACATCCCATAATGTAAGTGAACAAACAAAAAAGAACATAAAATGGAGAAATAGATTAGGAGAAAATGACAGATACGGAGTCTTAATTCAAAGATACGGCCCTTTTATTAATATCTCCTCCTCCCCATATATGATTTTTACAAGGCTTATTTTCTGCAAATTACTCCATAAATGTCTCAAATTTCTTTATACTTTGGATGAAGGGTAAGAAAACTCTCCATCTCAACATCTCCTTTTTTATTCTTATTACACAATTCAGGGCTGTGCAACTGGCAACCTATGAATGGCCTGTGGATTGGTGGCTACCTCTCCTTTTGCAGCACAGCAGCAGCCCATGCAGTAGGAGACAGAGGTCTGCGGCCTGCCAGGGTGGGCAGGAATCCACCCCCACAGCATGTGGGCAGAGGTGGAACAGCCCTGATGAACCGATCCTTTCTGAATTACTCGACGGAGTTTCATTTTCTCATCATTTGTAAACACCCATTCTGTTACTGAATCAGCAGTTCTGTGTAGGAATCTACCGCAATTTACCTTATTGTTTAATTCATTCTTCCCAATGATTAAGGAGGGATGACATACAATAGATTTTGATATTATTCTCATTTTATTCCTTTTACTGCTTTTGCTTTGAAGGGGAAGGAACATTGCCTGCTTTGCCAAGATGAAATGTAATACTCTCTCTTGTATGTTAGTTAGCGGGGGAACTGTTCCAGTTCTGTTTTGCGTGCATAACAGCTAAGCCTTGACATGTAAAAACAACCCCCTGAGAATAAAGTTGGACTAGAGATCTTACGGTCCAGGGACAAAGCCAAAGCCAAAAACAAGATCTGGTTCCCAAAACCATTAGACTGCAGAAGTGCATGAATGCTGCTTGAATGCATAGCCCTGGGAATTAATACATTTTAAAAAAGGAGGGGGGACAACTATGCACTTACAGATTTTGCACTTATCTAAATTTAATGTAAAGAATTAGTGCCGGTTAAGCACACAGAATGGACATGACTGTCATATTAGCAGCCTTGAAAATAAGTGGCTCCCTTCATTTTCAAGACTTTTCCCACCAAACCTTTGACAGGACCTTCCCCTTCCCCGTTTCAGATGAAGTTAAAGACAGCACAAATAGTTATGAAGGAGACCCTTACAACAGTCCCTTAAGGGAGGGCATCCTCCACCCAACAGTTGAAGGGAGTGTGCGCCAGGCCTGGGCACAGACACAACTGAGTTATAGTGGGAGGAAAGGCAGTGTATGCTTAAGCAGGACATGCATTTAACATGTAAACACTTAAGCAGGCTTTATTACCACATAAGCAAGAGGCAACAAATTGGGTCTGGGATTGCATTATGCAGCAAAGCCAATTGTGCGTTGGCTTAGTGGGCGTGGATGGAGTACGCGGCACTTTCTCGGGCGCTCAGCCTGCCATCCTCTCCGGGCGGGACGCCTACAGGCCGGCCCGCACTACCGGTGGCAAGAACTGTTATTTTCCGCTCTGTCGCCGTCCTCCTCGGACCCCCGGGGCTCTTCTCCCACCGGCCCACCAGCCCAACCTTTACCTCCACTGCCATGCGGCTGACGCCAAGCCCCGGCGCACCCAGGTGCTGCAGGGCCCCCACGATATTCAATGGCAAGGGCGGCTCTGGGGGCAGCTTTTCCGGGCTTCAGGAGAAGCGTGCCAATTGCTGCTCTCCCGGGCCTGCCCCTTCTAGGCAGCCCGGCCCCGGCTGCCGCGGGGAGGCCACGGTCACAACAGGCCTCTCTCAAATCAAGCTCTGCTCTGGCGAAGGCGCCGGCAGCACCCGCCTCCCCACCCCACCCCTCCGCCGGGGAATCTTTCTGGGCTGCGGCTGGGGGAAGGTCCCTGGCGGCCCCGCTCGGCTCAGGCAGGGCAGGACCCCCCGGCTCGGCTCGGCTCGGCTCAGACACCACAGGCTGCACCTCGCGGCCGCGCATCGCTTTTACCCCCGCG
>NW_005842814.1:589187-589843 GCF_000455745.1 Alligator sinensis | reverse complement strand
AGGGCGCCCAGCCCGGCGCGGCCGCAGCCAGGGAAGGGCTCCCGGGCGAGGCGGGGGAAGCCGCGAGGCTGAAGTTGGCTCCAGCCGGGACTAAGGAATCAACTTGGGCGGCAGGCGTCCGTGCCGGGGAGCAGCGAGGGGTCCCCGCGTGGGGCTGCCTGCGGGCAGAGGAAACGGGTCTCGGAAAGGGCGGAAGACAAGGAAAGCGCTGCTACCGCCGCCCCGGAGCCACCTGCGAGTTACGCGCCCGGGGCTCCGGCTCCAGGATTGGCCTCGTGGCACCTCGAGACCCCCTCAAGTGTAGGCAGCGAAGAGGAATTAAAATGCAAAGACGTTATAGGAGGTGTTTGACTCGTAGCATATGATTTGTTTTGTGAGCGAAGCCCTGGGCTGGGGCATGAAACGCTGCCTGCTTGCAGAGGGCGGGACTAAGCGGCCCCTCCAAACAGCGGGGGCGCGTGATGTGCTCGGAGGCCCCCACCCCAGCACTGACAGCCGGGCAACTTCCTCCAGGGCAGGGACTGTGCGGTTTCCATTCCTATTTCTTCTGCTTTAGGAATTGGGTTTCACTCCACATCACAGCATTTTAAGTTTCACTTTCCTCTGGGAGGTGAAATGCATGGTCAGGCCTTACTCGCTCCTTTGGAGCCCTGCTG
>NW_005842814.1:564539-589156 GCF_000455745.1 Alligator sinensis | reverse complement strand
TCCCTTCATTTTTCATCCTTTCAAAGCCACCTAGCGCTCTCCCTAGTAGCACATCCCCCGTCCTTTATTTGTTGCTTAGTGCCAGGGCCCCGCCAAGTACATGTTTAGAGTGGAACGCCTCTGCTTTTTCTTTCTTTGCTGTACAGCTTCCTTACCTTGTCACGAAAAAGAGAACCAGCTCATGCTTTTTGCATTATACAAACAAGGCAGTGATTTAATTTTTATAACTTTACCAGAATAAAATAGGCATTTGAATGCTGAGGGTATACAAGTGCATTGAAAATAGCTGGATCTCTACAGCTTCCTCCACCAGTGAAGAAGTTTTGAAAAGGATGAACTTAAATAGAAATCAGTTACCTGAAATAATAGGCTAAAGAATAACATATTTCTCTGTAAACTGGGCCAGGCAGATAGTCAAACTGTTCCAGCACTGTACTAGGTGAGCTGTGAGGAAACAAAGGAGAGAGAACCAGCTAGCCAAATCCATTATAATCTCTAAACCATTTGACTAGTCACTCAGATCACTGACAAGTCATCAAGAGTCCATCTGCTGATTAGTCTCCTCCTTTCTTAAAGACTTGATTTGACAAACTTGGTTATGTTGGGGCGTAGTCGTATTTGTCTACAGGTATGGTTGAACTGATAGTTTAATGGACTTTCTAATGTTCTTGTAGCAAGTGCAACAAATGATCTTGTCAGCTAATGGACTTTTTCTTGAAGCACAAAGGCAAAAAGGTAGCAGAAAGGGCAACCCGTCCCTTCATTCCAATGAGTTTCAGTCTGATTCTGTGTATAGGCGTCATAGAATATCAGAGTAGGGCTGGAAGGGACCCCAGAGGTCATCTAGTCCAGGGGTGGGCAAAATGCGGCCCCGGGGGCCGAATATGGCCCGTCAGGCCATTCTACCTGGCCCGCGGGGCCCCTAAAAAATTTAGAAAATTAATATTTATCTGCCCTGGGCTGCCTGTCGCGCGGCCCTCAATGACTTGCCAAAACTCAGTAAGTGGCCCTGTGCCCAAAATATTTGCCCACCCAGATCTAATCCAATCCCCTGCCTGAGGCAGGATCATCCTCATCCAAACCGTCCCATACAACCATTATCTAAACTGTACTAAGACTACTCTCAACCCTGACACAACATAGACCTAATACCCACAGGTAAACCAGGGGAGCCACAGTAGCCAACATCTTGCTTGTGTAAGAGATTGTTAATACACTCTCGAGCTCCCAGGTAGAAGGCCACGGCTCCTGCTACAGAGGAAGGCAAAAACATCTTAAATTGCGGTCTTTTCAAGTAAGTTTTCTTAGATGTAGTTTTTCCAAGGTAAAGTAGAGTATATTCAGCGGTCTCTTAGATATAATTTTTTCAATGTATAGTATATTCAGTACTTCATTAGAGTAATAGGAAAGAAGGCTGGAAAGGACCCCAGAGACCATCCAGTGCAACTCCCTGCCTGAGGCAAGAGTGTCCCCATCCAAACCATCCCATACAACCATAATCTAAGTCAAGGGCGGGCAAAATATGGTCCGCCAGGCGTAAGCAGCACTAGAAAATAGTATTGGGGGGGCACTGCCTGCCTAATCCTGGCCCTCCTCCTGCCGGGCCATTACAGGGCTGGCATGTGCTGGTGCTGTGCATGCAGGTGAAGAGGAGCGTGCAGCAGTGGTGCTGGGTATGGCGCTACGATGGTGGCACTCAAGCTGCTGTTGCTAGCCCAGTTTTGGGGTGCTAAGCCCTGTTAGCCCTGGCTTTCTGCCGCCTATGCTGCCAGGCAATTTCATCTGGCTTTCAGGGACCCACCAATTAATTGTACCTCATCCAGCCTGTGCACCTCGTTCCACCCTCATGCGTGGAAAGGCCCACGCGATAGAGGTGGACCAGCCTGGCCGTGCTCCTTGCCACCACATGCAGCTCTGGCTGGAGCTGTGTGCTACCAGGCAGCAAACACCGAGCAGGCTACGAGTGCCCTGAGGGCCCACCACCTGCTGCTACCAGTGGCAGAGGCTGTGGACCATAGGGAGGAGTGTGTGGGGGGTCTACATCCCTCCAACTCCCACACCCCCACTCTGCCCCCACAAGCCCCTCCACAAATATACCCCTCCACAACATACCCTGTGCCCTCCCCACACGTACCGCCATACCCTCACACAAACCATGAGGAACCGTGTGGGGAGTCCATGAGGACTAGTTGTTCCTAAAGAATTCAATCCTCAAAGCGCAAGGGAAGTCCATCCTGTCCCATAGGAAATGAGGTCAGAGAACAGGGAAGGCCCCTTTGCTCAACAGGGAGCTTCTGGGTCTCCTGAAACTTAAAAGCCTACACCAGATGGAAAACTGAAATCATCATTCAGCACTTGCCCATACCTGTAGGGAGCAGTCCAGAAAAGCCAAAGCAGTAACCAAAATCAGGCTAGCCACCAGAATCAAGGATATCAAAAAGTTGTTCTTCAGATACATGGGAAGTCAGAGGAAAAACAAAAGCAACATTGGCCTCCTGCAAGATCAAATGGGGCAGCTGACATCTGACACCCAAGAAAAGACCGATCTCCTAAACAATTACTTTGCATCACTTTTCCACCCGCCCAAGGGGTTTATGCTGTCAGACAGGATGCAAAGCATCCAGGGCTTGAGAGATGGGCCCACAATTGACATAGATCAAGTGAGAGAACACCTCAAGAGGCTTGACATCCATAAGTCCATGGGCCTGGACGGATTGCACCTGAGAGTTTTAAAAGAGCTGGCAAACATCATAGCCAAGATATTTGAAAACTCATGGTGCTTGGGTGATGTACTGGAAGAATGGAAGAGAGCCAATGTGGTCACAATCTTCAAGAAAGGGAGGAAGGAAGATGCAGGGAATTACAGACCTATCAGTCTGATGTTCATCCCTGGAAAGATCTTGGACAAAATTATCAAGGGATCCATCTGCAACAGGCTAATGGAAGGCAACCTATTGAATGCCAGCCAACATAGTTTTATTACTGGAAAGTCTTGCCTGACCAATCTCATCTCCTTCTATGACCAGATGACACATTGCCTGTACAAGGGAGTTGAGGTTGATGTCATTTATCTGGATTTCAAGAAGGCCTTTGACTTGGTCTCCCATGACGTCCTTATGACCAACCTGGGGAATTGTGGGCTTGACCAGCTCACAGTCCAGTGGCTGTGGAACTGGCTCTGGGGTCAGACCCAAAGGGTACTAGTTGATGGGAGCAAATCAACGTGATGCAAGGTTACCAATGGAGTTCCCCAGGGCTCAGTGCTTATACCGGTACTCTTCAATATCTTCATTAATGATCTGGATTCTGGTGTTGGATGCGGACTGGCAAAGTTCATGGCCGACACTAAACTATGGGGAAGGTGGTCACACTGGAGGACAGGCTGGGGATATAGGCCAACCTGGACACGCTTGCAAGGTGGGTGGACCAAAACCTGATGACATTCAATGTAGAGAAATGCAGGGTACTTCATCTTGGGAGAAAACACCAGCATTATACTTACAGGCTCAGCGGTGCTACACTCACTAGCACTGCAAATGAAAGAGACTTGGGGGTCTTGATTGACCACAAGATGAATGTGAGCCCCCAGTGCAATGCCATGATCAGCAGAGCAAACCAAATTCTGGCATGCACCCACCGATGCATCTCAAGCAAAACCAGGGGCATCATCCTCCCACTTTACTCAGCCTTAGTGAGGCCACAGCTGGATTACTGCCTTCAGTTTTGGGTCCCCCCACTTCAGGAGGGTTGTGGAATAAGCTTGAAAGAGTCCAGAGGAGAGCCACCCATATGATCAAAGGCCAAGGAAGCAAGCCTTACAAGGAGAGGGTAAGGGACATGGGACTCTTCAGCCTGGAAAAGAGAAGGCTCAGGGGGACTTGGTGGCAGCCTACAACTACATAAGGGGGTGCACCAGGATCTGGGAGAACAGTTGTGCACCAGGGCCCCACAAGGGATAACAAGATCTAACAGCCACAAACTTCTAGAAGGCTGTTCAGACTTGATATAAGGAAAAACTTCTTTACAGTCCGAGTGTCCAACGTCTGGAACAGACTCCCCCCAGAGGTGGGGCAAGCACCTACTCTAGGGCAAGGGGAGGGACTTGTGGTGGCAAAGGTCATGGGTTAGGGGCAGGATTTCCAGTCCCAAGATGGTAAACAGAGGTGGGGCACCTGTCAAGTGGCAGGGCAACCCTTGTGGCCCTTGACAGCTCACCAAAACTCATTTAGTAGCCCTCCAACTGAAATACTTGCCTACCTGATCAGAAACTTTACATGAGACTACCCTCAACCCTGATGCAACATAGACCTAACTTGCCACAGGGGAACCACCGCAGCCAAAATCCCACTTCTATAAAATGTTGTCAAGAGGTCCTGGGGGGGGATGCCCCCCACTACAGAAGAAGGCAACCCCCCCCCACAGTCCATACCAGTCTGATCATGGGGTAAAATTCCTTCCTGACCCCAAATATGGAGTGGAGGGGCAAACACTCTAGACAGGAACCTCCTGATTTGCTTCTAGCATGAGAATCAGCACACCCCAATGCTCTAGGGAGGCTTAAAAACACCCTGACAAATATAACAGAAACAAAGTGGGGTGGGGAGGCAGGCAGGAGCAACCAGCAATGCCCAGAAGCATGATAAATATCCATAGTGGAAATAGGAATAGCTACATCTGAACAGTGGTTGTCCAACCTCTTCTTGAACACCTCCAGTCCACAACTTTCCTAGACAGTATATTCCGCTGCCTCACTATTCTCACAGGAAGTTTTTCCAGATATACAATCTAAAATCACTTTTCTACAACTTCAAGCCATTGAAGACTACTCAGTATAAAGCAGAATGGATATGCTGTAACTAAACATATTCCCCAGTCTGTCACACACAGACTTTCCCTTTCACATAAAAACACTCTGGGATCTTTAATACCCCATTGTCATCATGCAACACAGTTAAGTTTCTGCACGAATAATACTTTCAACTCCACATTTTGTCTAGCAGATTTGGGACAGCCACCAAAAAACAAACAAGATTGATATCAGCAGTTCACTGGAATAGTACATCCTATTCAGAAAAGACTGGTCTGATTGCAAGTCAAGCCCGTCTGATTGGTCCAAGATATCCAAGTAGTAGATAGTTTACTGCTGAGTACAGAAAGCCCATAAGTTTGAAACTTTGTAACATATCATGTGTTATGATACTAGCTCACTTACCTTGTTCATACCATCCTGAAAAAATCCAGAACAGCTGGAAGGTAAAGTTCTTTGTAGTTTTTGCATCTTGATGCCATAAGCCAAACCTTGTTCTGATAGAGAAGCATGTCTTCAGTCTTGACACCCATTGAGAGGAGAGCAGATAACCAATCAGTTGGGAGGAAAGCTCAGGTGCTCTCAATAACTGTGATGTCAGTTGTGGACCATTAGGAGAAAGGACCTTGGTGAAGGATCACGGCTTTTACTGTTAGATTTAGTAGGGTTTCTAGTGGAGATCCAATCCAATCAAATCTAAAATATGGTCTCCTCTGTCAGCATGAAGCTAGAATCATTACATTTGTTGGGTTTTTTGGCTTTACCTTGTGAATCCTCTTGCAAATCAAGCCTTGGGAGAGCCCACTCTCCATCTGAGAGAGGATCCATTGCCAGTGCCTAGAATTTGCTTCCTTGGTGAACTACTTTGATAGTTTTCTATTCCTGTGACTGGAAAAATGGTCAGTAACTGGGCAGTCATAGCTCTGCAAGGTAAGATTCAGAACTTCATGATCTAGGTCCCATTCTGATTTATTTATTTTTTACTGTTTGCTAGGCCAAGCCTGCCCATTTTCCTTTTTATGTGTTGCTTATATAGAAGAGAGATTATTCTCTCTTCTCAACCAGTCTTCCTAGCTAAATTGTTTCTATGTGTATAATTGAGTTCCCCTTAGATGTTGATCTCTATCACAGTAGTAATGTTTTTGGCTAGATGAAAATATGATCATCATTTACTTGAATTTGGAACCTCAAAGGATTACTTAGGCAGACAAGGTTCTTTGGGTGAATCTGATATCTTTTATTAGACCAACCCAAAGAATCTTGTCTGCCTATGTCCTTAGACCAACATGGCTACAACCTACACCCCTGTAACAAAGGAATTACTTGACACCTTCAGGAGGTTGATACTCTAACTTTTCTGTAAGAGCCTTGTGTTGTTTTGCATGTTCCCCAGTCTCAAAAGGATGGCAGATGAGCACTAGGCCTGTGTGAAACTTTGGGTGCCGATTCGATTTGGAGGAGATTCGGCCCGATTCAGTGGCCAAATCTTGGAATCCGAATTGAATTGGGAGACCAATAAAAAGGTCCGAATCGATTCAAAAAAGATTTGGAGAGCTTTGGAGATTCGGGCAGTCCCCGCTTGCTGCTGCAGGGAGCTGGCCCCGGGCTCTGTGCCAGTAAGTATGGGGCAGGGGGCTGGAGGAGGTGGAATGGGACCCATGGGGGGGGGGATCCCTAGCAGGCCCAATTGGAATCCGAATTGAATTGGGAGACCAATAAAAAGGTCCGAATCGATTCAAAAAAGATTTGGAGAGCTTTGGAGATTCGGGCAGTCCCCGCTTGCTGCTGCAGGGAGCTGGCCCCGGGCTCTGTGCCAGTAAGTATGGGGCAGGGGGCTGGAGGAGGTGGAATGGGACCCATGGGGGGGGGGATCCCTAGCAGGCCCAATCCCATACCTGCTCCCCCAGCCCCCCTGAGTGCCCAACCGCAGCACAGGGCAGCAGGGATCACCCCCCACCCCCACCTGACAGCAGCCAGTGACAGTGGGACTTTTTTTTATGTTTGAAGACCGGGGGGGAGAGGCAGCCATTGATGAGGCTGGGAGATCGGGCAGGGGATGGGTCCTGTCTGATTTGGAGACTCGTCCAATTCGGTGGTGCCAAATCTCCGACTCAGATTCGGCCAAGTTGATTCGGGACAGTGATCTGAATCACCATCCCCTGACTTAGCTGAATCCGAAGCAGCTAATGAGCACCTACTGGACTGGAAGGAACACAGAGAATCTTTTGTGGACACTGGCTGGAAATGTCTACGATCTGGTCATGTACCTGGTTTGGAACCACTACCAAATCTTGAGAGAGCCTAGGACAGGGATGGGCAAAATGCAGCCTGCGGGCCAGATGCGTCCTGCCAGGCCAGTCTATCCAGGCTGAAGGGCCCCTAAAAAAATTTAGAAAATTAATATTTATCTGCCCCTGACTGCCTGTCATGAGGCCCTCAATGGCTTGCCAAAACTCAGTAAGCGGCCCTCCGCCTGAAATAATTGCCCGCCCCTGGCCTAAGGGCACATCTCAGTCAGCAAGGGAAGCTGGACAGGTACTTCTAGAGCTTGAGGGGCCTGATCCTCTGTGGGAATTCCCAGGGCATGCATGTTTGGGTCCCTTGAACCCCTGGAGCACCTGTCTGGGATGATGGGAGAGCGCAGGCAGCTCCCAGCTGCCCATGCTCTCCCGTTATAAAACAGAATTCCAAAGCTAAATAGTAACACAAATTGATACTACCTTCATCTCCACAATTTGTGGTGCAAGGGCTGTGGACATATTTGCTTAGCTTTGTGCTGCCATAAAAAAAAAAATAAAAAAAATTATTGAAGTACAAAGGCAACATCTGTTTCTATAACAACACGCACTCTTTCACAAACTTGCCTGTGGAATGAGACCCTATTCTTCTGAAGCTGCAAATTCAGTCTTTTAGGTTCAGCTCTCAGTGGAAGCACATTCAATTCACTGATAGCAATTTTGAAACACTGCAAAATGATAAACACTACTTGATCCCTGCAGGTTTGTGACTGAACTCCTTGAAGGAGAATTGTATGTCTCCTGCTCCATGATTTTACTCGAACTCTGCTATGTATTTAATGTTATGGCAGTCTCAGATGACGACCCACCATAAGTTGCTCGATTTAAGAACACTTTCACTGCAGATTTAACAAAACGCAAAGAGGGTACCTATATGTAATTTCTAGAACTAGCTACAGGACTCAACCCAAGGTTTAAGAAACTGAAGTGCCTTCCAAAATTTGAGAGGGATGAAGTGTGGAGCATGCTGTCAGAAGTCTTAGGGGCAGCACTTCGACGTGGAAACTACAGAATCCAAACCACCACAAAAGGAAATCAGCCTTCTGTTGGTGGCATCTGACTCAGATGCTGAAAATGAAGGTATCAGTCCACACTGTTTTGAATCATTATAAAGTAAAACCCTGTCATCATCACTATGGAGGCATGTCCTCTGGAATGGTGGCTGAAGCATGAAGAGGCTTACAAAAGTTTAGCACATCTGGCATGTAAATACCTTGTAATGGTGGCTACAAAAGTGCCATGTGAACAGCTGTTCTCACTTTCAGGTGACATTGTAAATAAGAAGCATACAATATCTCCCAAAAATGTAAACAAACTTGTTTGCCTACGCGATTGGCTGAAATGCAGTGAGGTGCATTGAAAAATACTATTTCTTCTGTTTACCATTTTTACAGTGCAATTATTTGTAAACAAAAACAATAAAGTGAGTACTGTACAGTTTGTATTCTGTGTTGTAATTGAAATCAATTTATTTGAAAATACAGAAAAAACCATCAAAAATATTTATTATAAGTGGTATTCTATTACTGTTTAACCGTGTGATCAAAATTGCAATTAATTGTATCTAATTTTTTAAATCTCACAATTGATTGCAATTAATTTTCCAATCATTTGTCAGCTCTATTAATTTTGTAAGTGTTCTCTATCCCAATTTTTTGCAATATTCAGCAGAATCAGATATGGTCATGGTCACTGAGTACAGGGTTTGTTTTGACTGGGTGTCTGTAGTATGGAGGCACAGGTAGCTGATGAGTACCTTACTCCTCCACTGAGGATCTGTCATAAGGGCTATTATTAGGGATACTTTCATAAGGGTAGAGAGAGAAAAGTCATCATCCAAAGCCTTAAGGTCATACAGGCAGGTCAGCTAGTAAACCAGGGATGCTTCAAGTTTAGCCAAGGAAACCATAAAATCCTGTCCGAGGGCAGCTCCAATCTTTCTATCAGTTGCATATTTTTGAAAGAAAGTTTCTTTGGTTGGAATTGTTATATGCTAGAGATGCCACAATTGTGACTTTTGGTATTTCTATTATGGTATATATTGATTCTTGATCTTACAGTGCCTTCATTGCTTACCCTTGATGAGAGTTTCCTATTCCTCCCCAACCACATTGACAAAGGATATTTGCAGCATAAGTTGTGATAGAAAGGAGTAGAGTTGTGTAGGAACCAGGGAGTTTGTGACTCACTTCAGTATTTGTGGATGAATGGCTAAAGATTGCTGAATAGTCACTAGGCAGAAAAAAGCTTGATGGAGGCACTGACAAACAAAACAAAACAACTGCCCCCCACCCCCTCCAACAGAAATAAACATTGCAATTATTAACTTGACTCTAGTTGGGGCAGAAGTACATATGAATACAACTGTATAAAAACTGGCTGGCACAAATCAAAACAGGAATAGCCACTGAAAGACATTTTAATGAACACATTTTTTGCTTAGTTGACCCACATGCAAGACTGAGGCCCATTTGGATCTTACCACTTAGACAAGCTATCTATAAAACACCAGGTCTTGAACAAGAGGAATATACAGAAGCAATAAAAAATACCTAGAGACTCAACACAATGATTCAAAGACTTGCAGCTTTCACTACATACATTTTATTTTTTTTTTATAAAAGGTAGAATCAGATGTACTTTTAAGCTAAATCATTTATTAAACCAATGTTTTTATATATATATATATATATAATTTATCATTAAGATAACTTCAATGAAATGACTATCTACAAAAATGAGTTTGATTGCTTTATTTTTCATGTCATCATACATGAACTGAAATATGTATCTTATGAAAACATGTAATTCTTTATTTTAAAAAATGTACACAGTTTAATAACCACTGCTATGGTCTTAGAAGGGATTTTTACATTTAATTTCAAAAATAAAAACCAGATATTTCATTGGTGTATTTGTTACAGCATAAACTTAAATCATCCTATACAAAGTAAAACATGTTGGTGCAGGCATGAAGGCAACTTTTCATGTTGTCACATACCTTGCATGTTTGCAAAATGCAGAAGTGGGGGCATATTCTTTTGCATTTTTTACACAAAGGCTAAAATAATGTTCCGTTGTAAGCACAAAGTAACATCATTAAAAACAAAACCAGTTTAAATGGCACAAAAGTTAGCATTTTTATAAATTAATAACTGGACTTTCTGATTATGAAAACAGGTACATGAGATTCCAGTATTTTCCTTAGGGCTTTGCTCTCTGAAAGAATACCTGTTAAAAAAATTGCAGATCTTATTAAAGATTGAGGAAACAGATTATACATATGTACAGTATAGTTAGTCAGTATGTATTCAACACATTAACTTTAGGGAAGATTATTTCAAATCCCTATAGCTGTGCCCTTATTCCAAGTTATGAACGATAAAAAAAAAAAAGCAACTCTATCACTACAACCACTCTATAAACCCTCCATCAATTTAATAGATATTGTATGGTTGTCTGTGTCTCCCTCCCTTCCCTTCTGCTTTCCCATTTTTTTCATAGATTCTCTAACAGCTTTTTGTGCTAAAATGTGTGACTTTTTTTGTCAGTACCACCAATTTTCCAGACCAGGGATTGAGCACCCCCTCTTTCTAGTTTGTATTTGAAGTATTGTATTAAGTATGCATTTTCAGTTTTCAAAGCATGTAAAGTTTAATATCTCTCATCACACTTCAGTAAAAATTAAAACTTTTTCTTGTTAATCTAGCATGGGAGTGCTCAACCCCTGGTCTGTGGAAAATCATTTGTGGTACTGACAAAAAAAATGTATGCCTCATGTCTTAGCAAAAAAGCTTTTAGAGGATCGTTGAAAAAGAGAGAAAGCAAAAGGGGAGGGAGGAAGGGAGTGGGGGAGAAGGCAGAAAGGAAAGGAAAAGGGGCAGGAGGAAGAGGAAGAACCACCCTACAATATCTATTGAGTTGCTGGAGAGGTTACAGTGCTTGTAGTAACAGTATTTTTATTTTTTTTCATAACTTAGAATCGGGGAGCACAGCTATATAAAAACCTGTAGATGGGCACATCAATTAAATTAAACAAAGCAGTGATTTTTCAGTATTCAGGCTGTTCTTCCTCAAAAAGAGACTGATTTCAGTCTTTACTTAGCATCAAATAATGCAGCTGGAAGAGATCCTCAAAAAGGTCATCTAGACCAGGTCTCTCAAACTTCCAGCCCAGCTACTGCATTGGTACAGCTCCAGAACCCAGGAGGAAGGGGGTATGAAAAACAAAGACTGAACAGAATAGTCATTTGCAAGAGACACTCCTATTAATACAACTCAGTATATTAGGTGAGAGAGAGAGAGAGAGAGAGAGAACAAACACTACTGACTCATTTAGGTTGCAGTCTTCCATAAATCTAGAAGTCCTTTCCTGCAAGCCTGGCTAGTCATTCCCCAAATTTGTATTTGGGCATATGACTATTCTGTCACAAATGCACCTTGCACTTGTCCTCACTCAATTTCATTTGAGCAATTCTGGACCATTTTTCCAGTTTAAGGTTCTTCTGAATTCCTAGTTCTATCTTCTAAAAAATGTAATGTAACTATCCAGCTTGGTGTCCTCTGCAAACTATGAAGATATTAAAACAGTATCAGACTTAGGGTAGACCCCTGGGTAACCTTACTCAATACCTCCTTCCAATTAGGCAAAGCTATTTATGATTTTTTTAGCACAATGATTCAGTAGTTATTTATCCATTTTACAGTATTTGCATCTTTATGTTTGCAGTTCATAAGAAATGTAGAATCAATCTATTCTTAAGTTGCAGGACCAGAGATATGTTTTAAGCCTATCTTGAAATCACTACCATGAGTTAAGTTAATGTATGTTATTTTCAAAACCTTACCTTTAAGTAATTTTTAAAAACTTTAGCATCAGGTTGCTGAAGCACTTGACAAAACTCCTGGAAATGAACAAAGATTAAAATATTTAAATACTGTAGATACATGAGCAAGAATAAATGCTTGAGATGCATTAAGAATACCTAGGAAGGAGTAATAAAATGTACATTTCAGGCATAACTGATGATCATTCTGGTTTTTGGGGGTTTTTTTTTTAGTTTTTGAGTCTCAGACTCACTGGGACCCTGCCTCTGTTTCAGTTGCCAATAATGTCAATTTTCCTTTTATCAATGCCAATACAATATAGACAGATGTATCCGTGCACCTCTACTTAACATTTATGTATTGTTTCAGTAGCCTATTCAGAGAAAAGCTAGTTACTCAAAGTTTCTCGTTTCTTCAGAGTTGGCTGGGCCAACTATGTACACTAAACTGAAGATCTGTGGGAGGAGTTCTGTGGTGAGGTGCTTTAATTATTCAGCACAGCATCAGTTAAGTTGCTGCAGCCTCATATCCTGCCCCTCCCTTCCCAAACTGTGATTAGTAACTCATTTTTTGTTTTGATAGATCAATGGTGCCCCACCTTCCAGCCCTGTATGCCTGGATCTTGTCTCTCAGCAGTGCAATCTGGCATGCAGGGCCATATCACCACTTCTAGAGGGCCTGAAATTTTGGCAGCAGGGGAGTGGCAATTAATGCCGCCACCTCTCCCTGACTGCCAAAGCCAGATGACACTGTTCCACAGGCCAGGGGTTGAGCAACCCTGTGCTAGATAAAAAAAAGTTTTAATACTGCAACTGTATATTTTACTGAAGTGTGATAGGAGATATTAAACTTACTAACATGTTTTGAAAACTGAAAATGCATACTTAATGCATTATTTCAAATACAGATGAGAAAAAGGTTCCTACCTGGATTATTTCAGGAGCTACCTGCAGGGAAGGCAGATACTCTTGCTGAAGATACTGAATACATTCAGGACCCTAGGGATAACAAGTACACTCATAAATCAAACCAAAGTTTTGTTCAAAAACCAAATGTGGTCTTGTAAAATTAAGGGGGAAAAGGTTGCTGGAAGTATGCTTTATGATACAGAAGAAATAACAAATGATTTGTTTTGGCCTTTAAACAGAGAAGGTATGCATACCTACAGTGCTCCATGTAGTAAAAAGTTTCATAGCAATAATATAAAAGTGTAGCATGAAAGATTTCCCCAGGTTTCAGCATCCCTTATGAGCCTAAAGTACTCCATTACATTTATTTGTTGCATTGAAGAAAATTATTCTTTAAAAAAGAAAGCTTGGCTAAATTAAAGCTGCAGAACTGCTCAAGCCAATTAACTAAATGGAAATTGGGTCCTTCATTTATTACCAACATTACAAAATATGACAAAACTCATTCTTCAAGCATTCAGAGGGAGTGTGCACCAACCATTTTATCAGTCTAGCTGTTAGCTGGGTTATTTTTTTTTTAAGTTGTTGCTACCTAGTAGAAACATTGGTTTGATGAATGGTTGATGAACTGGGCATCCAAATATACCTCCATCTCCAGGGGTACTGCTAATCTTTTCTGTTATCTACTAAAATTATGTAGTTTTTACTGGAAGAAACAGCATTTAGGTCACTGAATTCTTGGCCACAAGGAAGAAGGAAATGTTCAAGATATTTGTTTTTCCAATGTTTGCCAAGTAGCAAAGGTACTTTGTAGGTGCAGAAACAAGATCCATTTGGCCAACTAGCAGAGGCAGAAAGAGCCAAGTAGTTTCATAAAGACTCATTAGTTCTGTTATTACAACTTGGCATTCAATTTTGCTTGAAGCAAAAGGAATGCAATCCAGATAATTCTGTAAGCTATGAGAGTTCTCCAGTGCTAAGAGTTTTTGAAAAGATGGCTAAAACCCCCTTGGTTTTTGGTCACAGTGGACACTTATATACATGAGGGAGCTCTGCTCCGACACTTGCAAGTCAGCACACATTGGAGCAGGCTCGACTGTGTCAGTTGCGAGTCTGCTGGAGTGTACTAATTAGCGAACTCCAGCAGCCTCCGTGTCATGTATATTCAGAGTCCCCACATTTTAAAATGGTGGCAGGGGTACCATTGAACGAGTTTAGTTAAAGTGCCCCTGCCACCATTTTGAAGTGCGGGACGCTGAATACGTGATGCTGCAGGTGCTTTAATCAGAGTAGCTCTCAGAGCCTCTCTAATTTAAGCGCCCTTCCCGGGACATATGTATAGACGCCCCAAGGCATGCAAATGTGTGTGCACATGTGCACACATTCACAGAATGTTGACCTGTTAATAGAGACTATTCAGTTTTTATACTATTTTTTTAAATAATGAAATCACTTTAAGTGAAGAGATCTTTCACATATAGATTACCACACAATATAACTTTAAAAATGCTGAAAGCAAAGAATCTAAGTTAGTATTTGTGAAACAGAAGAATAAATTTAACAAGACCGTGATTATGCTGAATTTAGGAAAACATCTGAATTAGTATAGTATTAATATATAGAACAGGATGGCTAATGTATTTTGCAATCCATTGCAACAGGTTACTTTTGTGAATTTCTGTGGACCCGAAGATCTTGTGAAGTCCCTTCCAATCCTAATGTCTATGAAATCTATTACATTTCCCTAGTTTTAGATTTTTCCTTTAGTCTAAAAAACACTTTCCCATCCTTTGGGATTATTTTAATTTTGAGGATTCTCCCTTAGGATACATTTAGTTTACACTAAATTTTAAAAGTCTTACCCTTTTGAGATGAATTGTTTTTAATGTTACTGCACATTCTGATAAAGCCTGCAAAAAATTACTAGGATTAACACAAATTTAAGATTAAGGTACAAGCATTTAAGTACAGACAAGTGTTTGAATATTAAATTATTGTACTATAAGTTTATACCAGGGGACTCGGTCCTGCAGTTCTCTCAAATCAGCCTGAAATAAGTGCAGGTGGCTTGCAGAATTCAGCACCAAGTCTCAACCTCCCCTCCCCCAAACCCCTCATCTAGTTTTTTTGTGACATAATATACCGTTTGATATAAAGTCTCGACCAAATCAATGCTTTGATGTTGTATGCATTTTTCATCTGTAAGAAGTTGCTAAATATGAGGGAAATGAAGGTTCTATAATTAACCAATAAAAGGTATATACCAATACTGTCTGTGCATCTGCCAAGTCAAATGTTTGTTTTAAAGGTGCCAAGAAACATGCAGGAACAATGTGTTTGTAGACAAAGTCTGCAAAACCCACTGGTCCATCTTTGCCTCCTGGAAAAAAAAAAAAGCAGTAGTCAGTATTTTACTTTCTAAAAACTTGCAAAATCAGAAAGCCATCAATGCAACCTTACCCCAAAGCTCTACCAACTTTGAAAGAATAATAAAGCAAGTTTTCTGTGCAATAGGATCTGGATATTCCACTGCTCCTTGAATGATAGTGATCAATATTCGCTCCACGTTCTCGGCACCTATAATAAATTACAGTAAATTACATTCTTAAAGAATAAACTCAGCTGTGAGTGAATAGCTAATTATTTTGTAATTCAAGAAATGTGATTTCTGAATTAGGGAATCAGACTCTAAGAGTTATATTCTCAATACACAAAACATTACAGTAGAAGAGTATCTCAAATATTCTGTGAACTTAAAAATGGGCATCTATGGCATTTTTTTTTTAAATTGTAATTAAAATACATGTCTCCTGCCAGCTTCACAATTTTGCCAGACCACCAATAACATTGTTCTGGATGAAAGAAATCAGATTTTGAACTGCAGAGATAGCCATAGATTAAAATTCCTTTTGGGTTATGGCACAACTGAAGTTAATATAGTCACTGGCAAAGAGATATATGAAAGATAGGAATTTGATTCGTCTTGACAAATATGGCTGTGACCAATTCTGTGGGTGTCTGACAGAAAGCCTATAAAATCTTCTGTATTTTTCCCCTCACAAGTAATCTGCTAAAGTCTATATTTTTGTAGAGCTTTATAAATCAGCAAAAACACTGGAAGTGGGATATGTCCACAGAAAGGATTCATCTATCAAATTTACAACTAAAAAAACCCTCCCAGAATCAAAAATAAATGTTCTTTAGCTAGACATTAGAGGAGAGGTGGGTGCGGTGGTGGGGAGGGAGAAGAAAATGTTTCAATACTTTAAACTGATACGTGCTTCTCATTTCTGCATGAGGCCAGGACAATTAATCTAGGGAGTGAGGACAGAAGGACGAATCGTGAAAGCTGTCATTACACTAGTATTTTGTCTTTCTAAAGGGTATTTGCATACGTTTACCAGAGCTAACATTCAATAGCTACCAATCTACCCTCTGCAATTAACAAAGAAAAACTGCCATGCTCTATCATGTCAAGCACCCTGCTGCAGAATGCAGTTGGTAGCAAATATTCAGAGGAAGGTGCAATAAGTCTCAGGGAGCAGCTTGCTCACAGGCAGAGCATCTCCCTCTACTCCACCGAGTCACTGTTTTATACCCTGGAGCATGAGCATCTTAGAAACCATAGAAGTTTTATCTTTGGAAGCATCTAATCATTTTTGCAATCCTAAAACACTTGGCCTCAATGATAGTTCAAGACAAGTTCCTGAAGTTATTAAATTTGATACCTAAAACTGTATTTCCTTATGTTTGACTGTCCTTAAATAAAAGAAGGAAAAAAAATATCAGGAACTCAAGGTTTTAGCTTCTCTATTTTATTTGTTCTGTTATCCCTCTATACAGGCTTAGTTTTCCATCCAAACTGAACTTGTCTAGTCTAATCTTTCTATGCTTCATATGAAATTGTGCCTCATCATCACTTTTGTTACCCATGTGTTTTCTTTGAGACAGACTGACTACAGGTGAGCACAGTAATCCAGGAACCAAAATAAGGGCATTAAAGTATTTGTTAGCCTATTATTTACATATTCTAATGTTTTAGACCCTCTAACTTCTGAAGCACACTGAGTGCAAGTCTCTGTTGATGTCCCACAACAGCACCCAGCTGCAAAAGCTGCTCTCCCCTTCACTGCAAACTTATACAGCTAATTTAAAAACTCTGCAATGTTTGAGAGGTCCATTTTCCACCCCCACCCCCAACAGGAATGGAGATGCAGTTACATTTCAGTCTGTTTCCCATATATACTCAGCTTTATATGGTAACTTTAAAATACCTCAGTTGTTTGCTAAATATTATGCCATGTGCAAGTTTCCCACCTCACTTTGTTAGATACTCAACAATCAGTTGCTTCATACATTTTTGGCATAGATTTTTATAGCCTCGCTTACATAAAATTTCATATTTTTGTTACTTTTCTCAAATGTCTCAATATTTCCTTCCATTACAGCTTAAAGCCTGACTCTGCATTGAGTCAACAAGACATCTGACATTTTCAGTAATAAGAAGCCCAAAATTTGTACTAGCTGTTAAGGGTGGTGTAAAGAGGCTGGCTAGGTATCTAGGGAGTTATATGGAGGCTTTGTCCTCAGAAGAAAGGGGAGACAGGGGGAACAGCAAGCGTAACCACGGAAGAAAGAGCAGCCATAACTGCTGTCCACTTAAGTGCACAGATAGTGAACTATAGCTTCTGCTGGCAGACACTAAAACGTGCATGTATACCAGCACAACATTATCCACTTATAATAAAGTATTCCATATAATGATTTCTCTGAAGTATGGCAGATGACTTGACCGTATTATAAGCATTTCCAGTGAAATAAACATTTATAATGGGGCTGTACTATTTATCTGACATTACAACAACATATTGACAAAATAACTAAAAATGAAAGTATTCACATATTTTCATTAGAAACACTACAGACTTCTTTAGTCAAAATTAAGTGCAGCTCATTTACAATTAATTAATATTGATATAATTTAGGAGAATTGGACTAGTGATGACTTTGGAAAATAAAACTTTACTATATAAATGTTATTTATAGTCCATTTCCAAAAGTGATTGCTCACCCTGATTAGCTATGACTTCACTCATACCACTACCAGTGACCGTCTGTAAGAAGGCAAAATAACTCCTCCGTAACATTTGCTTTTCTAAAGCAGCAGACTGGTCATTTTCTTCTGCTGGGCGGAGCAACACTTCAAAAATAGCATGAAGTAGCGGCATAAACATTTGCTGCAGAAATGGAGAAACCTGGGTCTGTAGAAGTAGGAAACACATTATAAACTAATTCATTAATTACAAAGACTGAACACCTGAAAATTAAAAATCACAGTTACAAAAGGAAAAAAAAATCACCACAATTTTCAACTTTTGGTGTAACTTTCAGCATGTGGATATACCATACATAACGATACACACACACAAAATTATATACCTATGGATCCATTTATCCTAGAGCTACTATAATATCTTCTCCGTATTTACACTAGTGAAAGTATTCAATCTCTGCTTCAGATCTAGAAAGCAGGCATTTTACCCACAGAAAAAGGGGAAACAATCCTAGACTTGCAATAACCCAAGCAACATTTATTTTAAAATTCTGTAAGACCTCAAACTGATGGAGTTCAAAACGTGGCATCTTGAGAAAATCTGTTTTCTGTTACCTTCAGAGATGTGTTAAAGTTGACAGTGCCCTTTCAACCCTTCAAACTTTCACGTTCCCTCTTCCTTGAACAAAGTCTAATAGATAAACTTGAAATCGGAAGGTTACCTGGATTTCTTCAAATTTGGCAGTTTTATAAACTGATGTGACCATCTGTTAGAAGAACAGATTTTCATGAACTGCTAAACTGACCTTGTGGCAATGCAAGTGTCACATTTGTATTTTCTTATAGTGAGCAGTCCATAAGATACAGGGTGTAAGGCAATCCCTATTTACTCTCAGGTGTCTCTGCCATGGCAATTTACTTCCCTCCACCTTATAGTGAATTACCTTCAGTGTCAGTGTCAACTGTGAAGCAGCTAAGGAGAAACATTATAGTATGAAGAAAGTTCTTCCTTCCCCAACCTCTCAAAATGTTCACATTCCTTCTCCACCAGTGCAGAGAGTAGAACCCCAATAGCTGAATCCCCAATAGTGCACCAGTGCCCAAATGTCTCAGGTGATGGTGGTTGTGCCATATCACCACGTTAGCTCACCAACCATACTAAATTCTCTTTAGCATATTTAGGTTTCAAACTGTTGTTTGTTGCACAAACGGCTAGTTTTGTGCCCCTGGAGGCTTGTCCAATCCACCTCTAGGAGAGAGTCTCACACACAGGCTGGGTCTAATTTTAGATTTATTGTTTGCAAACAAGTTCGACAAGGGAGCTTAATTTATTTAAATCTGTGTCGACCCCAAACAGAGTCTGGGGTTTTTTTTTATAGCTAATATAAACAAAAGATTTTAACGTGTCGCGTAATTATTGGTAGCCCAAGTATTATGTCTTATAACATATGTCTAGCAGGTACATGTTCTATGATGGTTTATATATATGTTTTATTTACATCTTAAATCTCCTCCCTGGGGCCGTCCTTAAGTCTATTTCGGTCATTTTTTGGTCAAGGTCTGAGTTCTTTACATCAGCACCTTTCCCTGTGCCTCTTTTCTTATCTCTCGTAAGGAGTTATTTGTTGCATCTGTTCCTGGCTATGTCTGCAGAAGTCTAGTGTTACTCATAAATCTATCATTGGCCTATATACCTTAGCAGAAGCAAGTGTGATAATATGCAGAAGCAATTATGTAGTGAAACTAAACAGTTCTCAGCTGTGAAGCTTTTGTGTAGGGAGATGAGACTTTTTACCACACAGCTGCTACACAAACGTTATTGCAAAATCATAATGACTAGATTATAACATATTTTTACCACATGTTCAGCATATTTCAGAAGAAACCTTCAACGGAAAGATAGGTTTGAAGATTTCCATGCACCACAGCTTCTGAAACATTTCTGTGAGGGATCAATTTCTGTAGGTAAATTCAGAGTTAAGTCCTATCCTAGTCATAATTATATATTATTGTAGCAACTGAACATGGGAAAGCTGTAGGTTGATAAGACAACCTAAAAAAGCACATGAATTAACAGACTAAAAAAGCCAATGCGTGACCAACCAGCTCTTGAAAAAGCCATGGTTTAAGAATTTCTACTCTACAAAAGTATAAGGATGTGACGCATCCTGAACATACATGTACACAACTTCCCAAACAGTGTTGCTCCAAAGACACGTTATCTAGGTTTAAGAACCCTGCACTTGTGTACATCTCTTGTAAAGCAGAGCAACCAGCACATACTTCTGGTAAAATAATACTATACCCTGCTCTTGTAAACCAGTGTTTCTCCCTATATATTACACACCTAGTGGTGTAACTAGGGCAGAGTAGCCAGGGCATCCGCGCCAGGCATAGACTGGCAGGGAGGATAGGAATGGACACACAACAGCTGCTGCTGATGTGCAATTGCAACAGTGGCAGCAGCAACTGGAAGTCACCGCTGCCCCTGAGCACAGCACCTGCTGTGGACACCCAGCTTCACTGTTACACCTCTGCACACACCACCATGTTTAAAAAAGCATGCATACCTGTATATTATGCCTGTACATACCTGTAAATTTCGCTATAAAAGAAAGAAGATTCACTTCAAGACAATTTAATAAAACTTAACTGACATTAAAAAAAATAATTAGCAGATATACTTCTTGCCTATTCACCTTGACTTCACAATTGAAAACAGACTATCCTTATATCAATATATGAAGTTTGCTTTTAAGTAGTAAAATACCAAAATATACAGGCTGTAAATACAATGATATCTTCAGATGCTTTTTGGGATTATTACAGTCAAAATACTCATAATATAAATACTTGTGTATTGAGCAATTCTCTTCCTAAGACTAATTTTTCCTACGGAAAAATCCTTCAAAGCTGAAAACAGAACTTAAAGTAGTTTTCTTCACATATTACTAACCCTTTTGCTAGAGCTAAAAACAAGAAGTTTAGTAATGCCCTAATCCATAAACAGTTAAAGAAACATACCTTGAACTTAGCTGTTATTTGATTTATGAGAGGAATGAATTCTTGAAGATCTTTTGCTTCACAATCCTTAAGCATATGTTCTGAGGCAGAAGGGATGAATGGAAGAACTTCTTCTTCTAAGCAAATAATCATGCGATGAAGGAAAGTGCGGACGCCACTTCTGAGAACTTCTTTCTGTAAGGGACAGCTGAGAGCTGGCAAAAATGTCTGTAAGCAGTCCAGATATACTTCAGAGCAGCCACACTGTTTTACTGTCTGCTTGTTGCTGAATGCTTTGCTGGTTCGGCTGTGCAACAAAAGTAAGAAGTCACTTGAGTTACCCACTAGTTCATGTCCCAAAGACAAAAAGGAAATTAAGACATCTAGAATAAACCATGCTTTAAAAGCTTAACACAGCTTGCATGTACTCTCCAAAAATATTGGACGTCCTGATAAAGACAAACCTAGAAAATATTTAGCATTCCCATCACTAAACATCAAATATAATTTACTTCATGCTAAGTCTCAGTGCTCTGTTCCTTTAAGTCTGAGTGAATTTACTGTTCACAAATAAAGGAGAGGCTGAGGGAACTGGGCTAATTTATTTTGGAGAAGAGAAGACTGAAAGTGGATTTAATAGCAGCCTTCAACTACCTGAAGGGAGATTTGAAAAAGGATGGAGCTAAACCATTCTCAGAGGTGGCAGATGACAGAACAAGGAGTAACAGTCTCAAGTTGCAGCAAGAGAAGTTTAGGTTAGATATTACAAAGAATTCTCTCACTAGGAGGGTAGTAAAACACTGGAACAGGTTACCCAGACAGATGGTGGAATCTCCATCCTTGGAGGTTTTCAAGACCTGGCTAGACAAAGCTTTGGCTAGAATGATCTAGTTGGGAATGCTCCTGCTTTGAGCAGGACATTGGACTAGATCCAGGGCAGGCAATTATTTTGGGTGGAGGGCCGCTTACCAAGTTGTGGCAAGCTGTTGAGGGCTGCATGGGTAGCCCTGCCCCTTGACAGGTGCCCTGCCCCATGGTCATCACCTCGGGACCAATGTCCCAGGGCCAGCACTGGTGGGGCCCAGAGCGAGGCTCAGGCTGGTAGGGGTCTGTGGAGCCAGGCTGGGCTGCACCAGCAGGGAGAGGGGGGACCTGGCCCGTCCCCATAGAGCCCCTGCCAGCTGGGACCCTGTGCCCCTGCTGCCCTGCTCTGGGCCCTGTTGGCACTGGGACACAGGTGCGGGCCCTGCTCCCATACCCACTCACTTCCAGTGCCCCCCAGCCCCGTGGTACAGGTGGTGGGGCAGAGCACAGCCCTGACCCCCTGCTCGCTGGCAGGGAAGGAGCTGGCGCGGAGCACGGGAGAAAAGCGGTCCCTCGCCTGCCCCGTGGCCGGTGCTTCCTGCTGCAGCTGTTTGCAGCCCACATGGGGAGCTCGTACGCTGGGCAGCAGCAGCAAACACTGCCTGGCGCAGCCAGCAGGGGGGTGCTGCAGCTGCCGCGGCGCAGCCCTGACAGGCGAGCCCGGAGTCAGCACGGGACACAGGCTGGCAGCGGGGTCGGGTTACAAGCTGGTGCTGAGCGCAGGAAAAGCAGCCCCTTGCCCACCCTGTGCCCAGTGCTGCAGCTGCTCGCTGCCCACGTGGGGCTGCCTGTGCCTGCTCAGGACAGTCCCATGCGGGCTGCAAGCAACTGCAGGAGGGAGTGTGGGCCACGGGGAGGGGCGGGGCCGCTTTTCCCTGGGCTCAGCCCCAGCTAGTCCCCTGCCCTTCCCTCCCGCCCCCCTTACCTGAGTTTCTGGCGCTGGGGCAGCCACATGGTCTCATACCAGAAGGCCCTGCTGGGGCTTCTGGCTGGGGGTCTGGGTGGGCCCTACTGTTGTGGGAGTCCACTGGGGCTTCCCCTGGGTCCTACTGCCCCTGATTCCTGCCATCTTTGACAGGAACCAAGGACAGATAAATTTTATTTTTCTAAATTTTTTTTAGGGGCCCCGCAGGCCGGATCCAGCCCACGGGCCGTATTTTGTCCTCCCCTGGACTAGATGACCTCCAGAGGTCCCTTCTGAGCCAAATTTTCTATGATTCCAGCAAATGATGTCTGATTAACAATACTAGAGAGTTTTTATTTGAAATAATAGTTTTCATGAGACATTTAGTAAAGTTAATCAAATCTCAGATTTCTGAATACACTATATGCTTGTATCATCAGCCACCTTTCCTAAAAAGGTTCTATCTCTAGAGCACTTTCTAGACTGCATAGAAAGACTGTCAGCAGAAAGTTTCCTAGGGACAATAAAATTGTTGAAGAGAAAAGGAATAGGAATCAATTATCTTAAAACTTTTCTTTAGTCAACATGTTAAAATAAGTATTATTATTTTTAATTATGCTGTACTCACCTAGCAAAGCCAACTGCATGATTGAGGCAGTCAGCCAGTGCCATCTGTCTGTCTTCATCTTGTGCCATCATCAGCTTTTCTAACAGCACTTTAAATTTTTCCATTAGTGGAGTCAACAGATTCCTCATGAGGGCCTGTTTTCTTTCTGCAGAATATTCACTGTTAACTATCAGGACCCCAGCTGTTTCATAAATAAACAGTTGATCATCGCTGCTTAATAAAGCCTGGTAACCATTTTCCTAAAACAGAAGACATTAGTGATTTATGTTGAATATATTTTTAATTGCTGAAGTTCTTTCATTTTAACCCTATACAAAAGCCAAGGATATATAAAAGGACAAGTAGTAAAGAGAAATTGCTACAGAACAACTTACTTTTCGACAAAAAGTCAAATTCATTACTAGACACAAATTATGCTCCACTTCCTTTCTTTTCCTACTTAAGGTATAAGTATCTGAAGAAGAGTATCACTTCCAATTGTACGTGAAAACAAAAACAAAACAAAAATCAGTAGGAGTATCAATTCTTTTCATACCCTTCAGTTTCAAAAACCACTAGTATTTAGACAGTATCTTATCTACATAAACATTTTTAAGTCCATACTTCTGGGACCAGATTTAGCAAGATACTTCAGCCTATGATCACAAACATTCTCACTGAACTCTGATAAAGTCAATGGGATTAACTCATATGTTCAAATTTGAAAACACGCTCAGTCAGTTCTTGCTAAATTCTACTTTTGTTCGTGCCCCATATGAATTTAAATGCACCTAATACATGCATTAAAAACACTTGTAAGTACTTACAGGTGGAGAAAGTTCTAGCAGATCTTGTATCCTGTTCAAAACATCTTCAATAAAGGGATTCATTTGTTTACTGAAGTAAAAAATAATGTAAATTAGTAATATATTTATAGAAGTCTGATTTTTTTAAAAATGCTTAGTATCTTCTGTTGAATCTGTGCTAAGTAAATAAGTCACCCCTTAGAAAGTCATAACAGTGTTGTAAAAGATGATCCTGCCCTGAACTGGAGAGAAAGAGAAAGACTGGTCCAAGACAGGTCAGTACATGGCATTATGGCAGGGGCGGGCAATTATTTTGGGCGGAGGGCCACTTACTGAGTTTTGGCAAGCCATCAAGGGCTGCATGACAGGCAGCCAGGGGTAGATAAATATTAATTTTCTTAATTTTGGGGGGGGCCATGCAGGCCGGATAGAATGGCCTGGCAGGCCACATCTGGCCCCCAGGCTGCATTCATAGATGTTAGGGTCGGAAGGGACCTCAATAGATCATCGAGTCCGACCCCCTGCATAAGCAGGAAAGAGT
>NW_005842814.1:519690-563719 GCF_000455745.1 Alligator sinensis | reverse complement strand
CCCTGCGGGACCCCACTGCCCACACCCTTCCAGGTCGAAACTGACTCATCCATCACAATCTCTGGGTGTGACCCTCTAGCCAATTCGCCACCCACCGGACTGTGCACTCATCCACGTCACAGCCTCTTAACTTGTTCACCAGTATGGGGTGGGATACCATGTCGAAGGCCTTTCTGAAGTCTAAGTATACGACATCCACCCCTCCTCCTGTGTCCAGGCGTTTCGTAACCTGGTCATAAAAAGAAACTAGATTGGTCAGGCACGATCTGCCTGCCACGAACCCGTGCTGGTTTCCCCTCAGCATAACTTGTCCTGCCGGGCTCTCACAAATGTGAGCCTTGATAATTTTTTCAAAGACTTTGCCAAGGATGGAGGTGAGACTGACTGGTCTATAGCTGCCCGGGTCCTCCTTCCTCCCCTTTTTGAAAATGGGGACCACGTTGGCCCTTTTCCAGTCCTCCGGGACTTGGCCCGTGCATTTTGCCCACTCCTGCATTATGGTATACTGGCATGTTTCTCATGCCATTTCATTCTCTGGACTCTTAATTTTTATTTAAGTCTTATGCCTGTAAAACTTCACGATGTGAGCTAAGCTTTACAGATACAGAGGCATCCATGTGAGTTTAAAGAGATCCTGGAAAAATAACTGACAGTGCATAAATGCCCCATTCATCTGTGAAATATTTTCGTCAACAGCTGCAAAAGGGGTCAGGGTTTCAAGTCTTGAAACCTGATTTGTTCTGCAGCTTTCCTAACTGCATAGTATTTAGTATTTAGGTCCCCAAAACCAGAACCAATAGAATCTGAAATTAAAATGCTCATAATTATTTGGGAAACCTCTACAGGATAAACCTTGTCTACTAGCTTGCAAAAAATGTGCATGTGGCTACCCTGAGTGAATTGTTTTCAGGTGCACACACTGTAGGAAATGACAGAAATACTAGGACTGTACCCATGATTTCCATATCTGGACATGATCTACTTATAGTCTTCACAGCACTAGAACAGCAGTATACTTCCACCAAGGAAAACTGCAAAAGCTAAAATAGCATTTATATTCTCCATCTTTAGGTTTAAGAATCAACATCCAGCTGAGATGAACTTCAAAGCTGTTTGCAATTTAGGTGCTCCTTTACATAGATTCAGAAAACTGTGGAGGACTCTACAGAGCTGCCTGGATTTTTACAAACCTTTGTGAGCTTGCCAAAAGAGCGCTCTTCATTTCAACTCATTTTGACCTCTACTTGCTTTAGTGAAAACAGTATATAAACTGCTCCCTCAATATCCACAAAACTGTAAAAATCAGGTAGTATTTGAAACAATTTTTACTTACTTAAGAGACTTGACAAATCTTGAGAAGAGGTAAGCTGTTCTGCTTCGCACTTTTGCATTAGTATGGCGAAGACCTCGATGATCCAAAAATGCCATCTGCAATTAGGAGAGTACTTACTATATACAGGCAGAAAAATCTAACAACTTAATTTTAAAAATCGCCTTCCTTGTTCAGAAAATCAAGATTACCTGTGCCCAATAACTCTTAAGTCAACAATTCAATTATTTATCTAGTTTGGGGCTTCTGTGTAGCCAGAAGCCACAGAAAGTTCAGGCTGCTTACCACTCAAGCAACCCCCCGAGACTTTCCACTGACACACAAGCAATCTAGTGCACCCCCACCCTGCCACACATGCAGCCTGGCTCTCCTGCCTCCTAGCCACGTAGGCAGTCTGGCTCCATACCCTTCCTGATCATGCATGCAGTTTGCCCCCTGAGCTGCGTGTCCCCCCCACTTCTCTTAGCAGCATGGGCTCCGCACCAATGCACAGGTAGCACCGTCCTCCCATCCTAGCCATGCATCAGCTTACAGTGCAGGCAGTCCAACCCAGCTCCTGCCTCACACAGCACAAGCACAAGCACCCTGGGCTCTTTGGCTTACCTCCCTGCTACATGCACAGCTCAGATACCCTGCCTCCCCTGTGCTGCATGCACAACTTAGGCACCTGGCCCTCTCTCTGACTGTGCTACCATGCCCCAGGAGCAAGGGCATGAAGTAAAAGCTGGAGGAGGGCAGGAAGCCCAAAGAACTCAACTGCTGCAGCAAAAGTGGGGGAAGAGGAGAGGGGCAGCAGTTTAGGCCAGGCCAGGCAGAAGCCTGTGGGCCAGATGCTAACCCTTCAGGGACCACATATCACTTATAAGCCACCTACTGAACAGCCCTGATATAACTGAAGAAGAGCTGGAGTTTATGCAAATGTTAATACTTACCAAAACATTTGGAATGTGCTGGTGTTCAACAGCAAAAAACTTTTCATATCTAACCACCGTTTCAAAAAATTCCAGTGTCACTGATGTATGTTCATAGGCACTAACACCAGATGTTACCAGCTGCAGGGGAAATTAATTAACAAAATCAGACTTCAGCTAAGTGACATCTCAATTTCCTCAACATGAAAGACTTAACAACAGATAACAGAACAAAACACTTAAGCAAACCTTGCATCAAATACTTACAGTTCTCATCATATCCTGCAAAGCAGTAGCTTTTGTAACATCACCAGAGAAATGAGCCCCATGTGATACAGGGAGAGCCTCAGCCAGCATATACAGCAGCCTTATCGCTACTTCTACTTCCATAAACCGTGTAGTTTGCCAGTTTCTATCAAAAAGACACAAGATAATGCCCAAACGTATCAAACTTGCCAGTGTAGCTCTATGAAACCAACTATCAGTTCTACAGATGAATATATTTACCAGTATTTTCTTGAGAAGTTCCTTGCGATGCACAGCATGAAAAGGACTACAGATGCTAAGTTTTGAGTAAACATACAAGCTATCGGTTACTTTAACTGGGCAAATAAAGGCTACCAAATTTACCCAAGTCTAGGACTTTGGAGTTTGAGATGACCCCCATAGGTCATCTTTGTTATAATAGTGTTATAATTTTCCATGTATAGAATCTAATTATTTGAAGCTTGTCTTAAATTAATTCCCCCCACCACTGTGATGGGGAATGCAGCATTCGGGGGGGGAGGGGGGGGGGCAAGAGGAGAGTGCTGAGGGATAGAGATGGCAGCCAAACCTCTGTCCTGTGCCTACTCACCTCCTGTGCCAACCCCCACCACCGATTACCCCCCAGCCTAGTGCCTGTCCCCCCCACCTGCCCTTTTTCCTAGGCTGTTACTCAAATCCAAGATGAGGCATCTCTTCCTCATCCTGGATTTGAGTCAATATGGTTATACATCAACATCACAAAATTAGCCAATGACAGCATTTCCCAACTAAACCCAAAAGACAACTTATTTTTTGAAGTGGTACAAGAGATTCAACATTATTACAACATATTTTTCACTTCTTCCTACACCCCACAAAAACTAGTAATTTGCCATGAGATGAGATAAGTGATTCATCTAGGAGCTCCATGTTAATTTAAAGAGAAAGCCTAACAGTAAATCAACAATACTCTCTTATATAGGGGTGTAAAGATCATCACTGTAATATGAACAGCCAGACAATACTAATATTCTTCATACATAATCTGCAGTTCAGAGCAGTGGTGTCAAACTTGCCTCATGCCCCAGGCTGGATCCAGACTACAGGATTCCATGTGGACTGGGATCCAGTCTGGGGCACATAGTAACAGTGGCAGCAGATGACACCTCAGGCTTTGGCACAGGGCATGCAGTGATGGCTCTGGCTCCCAACGCATGCCTCATGCTGGAGCTAGAGCTGTCAATGGGTACCTGGTCCTGCTCCCACTCTACCACAGCGTTAGCTCCTCCACTTGGCAGCAGCAGAGAAGAAGGTAGGGCCACAGCAGTATGGACAGGTAAAGTAGTGGGATGGCAACCAGGGCTGCATCATCCCTTGCTTGCCCTCATGCTACCAACCACAATGACCACTTAGGGCTAAGAGCCCTGGATTCTGCAGAAGGTCATTTCGTCTAGCCACATCCCCAAGCTTCTGATGGCCCACTAGGGGGGTTTACAGATGTGCTACCAGGAGGCGGGGCACTTTAATTAGCAAGCCATGTTAAATAAAAGCACCCAAGCATCGCATGCATCAGCGCCCCCACACTGAAAAATGGCAGCGGGACTCCTTAAAGCTCATCAAATAAGCTTTAATGTGCCCCACCACTATTTTCAGCAGGGGTTTGCTAATACAAGTGACACCAGAGGCTGCTAGAGTGCATTAATTTCCACATTCCAACAGACTCCGATGTGTTGGATCTACAGCACATCGGAGCAGCCTCGCTGCACGTTTAAAGGAGCTCTAGTAGTCTAGTGGGCTGGACAGAAAGGCTTAGCAGATCAGATCCAGCCCACAGGCCATGTTTCACATCCCTGCTTTAAAGGAACATGCTCTTGCTGATCCTTACTCCTATTTCATTTCATCTTACCCTCCCTTAATATTACCAATATTTGAAACGAATGCCCTTTCTACCACCACAGGTTTCACACAACTTCACTTGACAGTTTAGAATGATTTATCCCAAATATTTTAAGAAAATTATTTAAGAGTAAAAATTAATCCATTCAGACATGCTATGAAAGGCTAAAGGAGAAACAGTAGTTCTGAAAATGCAAGGATAGGTGGTACCCTTGAAGTTTGAAAAAAGGTACCAATTTTAGAATCTAAAAAAAAAAGAGTAACCTGTTGACAAAACTATTCAAGAGGTTTTCTAAAACAACAGGAGTAAAAGAATAAAGTATTTATCTTCTGCACTAAGACACTGATCACTAAAAGTTAAGAAAAATTTACCTGAGAATTTTCACAAAAGCCACGTAAGAAAGCAGTAACCCACATTGCTGTTCAAGCCTAAGCTCTACATAAAACAGAAAAGACTCATAAAACAAACTAGAAGAAATAAACTTACTGAAGCGTAGTGTTAAAAACTCTTCGGACAGAAGCCAAAAGTAACTCTGGTGAGACCTGAGCTAGTCTGTCCAACAGTAGTTTCAGCTGTTTCCTGTACTCCACAAACATTGCTTCATCTTCACCCTGTAACATTATTTCTTCATATAATCCACAGTCATATATTCAAAAAGACAAACATTTCAATATTACACCTGTGCCAAACTTAGCCTAATACAAATTATACTGTGAAAAATTAACTGGGCATCTAATACTCCTTTGAACACAAAAGTCATCCTAGTTGCTTATATCATAATGACAGGCCCTTTTATTATGTGTTGTACTGTACAGGTCTTCTGGAAGCTTCAAATGAGATAGGTTCATTCAGGTTCTGGACATGCAGCAATAGAAAGCCCATACTTTGAAAATTTAACATGCAGAGCAAGGATAGCTCAGGTAGCATAGCTAGGCACCAGTATTTCAGCTCAGTTCTCTAGTGATTCAAATCACATTTCAGCTCAGAAATCTAAGTAGTTATCACCCAAATGCTAATATCTAAGGGCGCCTATACATGTGTAGGGAGGCTGCTCCGAGCAGACTTGAGTAATCGAGTCTGCTGGAATGTGATAATTATTGTGCTTCAGCAGACTCCGGCAACAAGTGCATCAGTGTCCCCATGATGAAAAATGGCAGCTGTGTGCTTTAAACTAAGGCTCATTCAACGAGCTTTAGTTCAAAATGTCCCACTGCCATTTTTCAGCTCGGGGATGCTGATACTCATGACACTCTGGGCACTTTTAATTAGCACAGCTCTCAGAGTTGTGCTAATTAAAGCTCTCCTCCCACCCCCAAGCATGTCTATAAATGACCTAAAGGCCTCTTTTTTTCTTGATGTAAACATAGCCTCCACTGTTTTGAAAAGAAGATTCTTGTATCAAGAGAACAAGTCTAAAATATTTCCTTGGATAAGTTTAAAAAATGAACATTTTACATTTTTAAAAATTTAAATATTTAAATTTGAAAACAAAGTTACCTGCTCACATATAGGTTATTCCTCTGTCTTAAAAGACAAATGCCCAATGAATTGAGCCAGTAGGGACTAACCTTTTTGACAGGCATGTTACAAATTAGCCCCATACTCCTTGCCAGAGTTGCACTCCAATCCCCCTTCCCCTGCCCGACTGGCTACTCTGCTACCTATGCTCCCTGCCTGACCTGTTGCTTTGCTTTCTGCCTCCTACCCCTTCTACTGCTGTACTGCTTATCCCCTCCCCTATCTGCACTGAACCACACAAAAAGGCAGCCTGTGCTACTTGTAGCAACCAGGCCACGGGGTGGCCACCCCTGAATCGAACCAACATTTGGCAGCTACAAGAGAATCAAGCTTACTCATACATAACATTCTACCTCATTTTCAAAGTTATATTCTTCATCGTAGGTCAATTTCTTCATAACAGCCAACATAACTGCCTATGTTAAAAGAAAATTGACAAAAATGTATCAGTGTACAGGAAAAGACAAGTAATAGAAAGCTACATATAAAACACAATCTTTGCCCTACTTTTCATTTTCCATACCTCACTTCCATACTTTCCATACCTCAATATTGGAGGCATTTTAAAATAGCCACTGTTTATTTGAACTAAAATAAAAACCTCAAGAAGGCCTAATGAAAATGAGATTCCACAGAACTTGTGAAACTTGAGATTACCCACATTTTCAGCTTCAATGTTATTTTTAAAAAGGAGAGATTTTATTATAATTGACAATTTCTAGCAAAGCTACATGCCAGAGTTCAACAATAACAAAGTAACTGGACAAGACAGGGAGGCAGAACGTTATTGCATTGGCATATTGGCTCTCATTACTCCAACAAAAGTAAGACTTGTGCTAATCTTCCTATCGTAAAAGTCTCACTATAGAAGTTTCACCTGTTATCTATACACAGGATGTAAAACCTGAGAAACCAAAGACTTTTTAAAAAAAAGAATCTACAAGCAAAATATTTATGATTTTGACTCAATACCTTAAAAGGTCACTAAATGCAGCTCCATCGTAATTAAAAAAGGCCTAGCATAGTAGTTGTTGGTTTTTTGTTTTTTTTTTTTAATTAAAGCTCACCCCGTGTTTCAGATGTTAACCCTCTTCATTTTCAGAATATTACTTTGCGGTATTTATAAAAATTTGCATTAAAAAACTAGGCTCCAATATCTCTCCAAGAAAAAATATTCAATAAAGGTAAAAACGGAATGGATGAGAATGTTGAGCTTCATGCTTAAGAAATTAAACAAAACTAGATCTGAAGGCCTATAAGCCTTAGAGAAAAATGTGAAGTGACTGACAACTGGATGGAGGGGCAGTAGGTGGAAAAGAGAGCCAATGGGTATAGGAAAAGGAAAATGAGTAGAGGTGAGACTTTCTGCAGAGAAGGACTTATGTCAGAATCAAAGAGTATCTGAATTTTTCTATAAAAGTCCTTTAAAATTAAAACATTTTTATTTCTGAAAATTTTAGAATGAGTGTTGGCCAAAATAATGTTACTTATGAAATTCAATATTTGGTAAAAAGGAAACTTTAACTACTCTTACCTCTACATTAGTTTTTTGCTGGTCTGATAACGCAGAAAGCTGCAATAAAACATATTTGAAATGTTAACTTTCATTATAAGTGACTTCCCAGTGTCTAATAGTTAGTTGCCTCTATGAAAACTCTTAGGATGTTTCAAGTAGATTTTGAGAACACGCAGGACATCTGATCACATCCTTTAAATCGAGCATAGCTGTATAAAGCAGTATATCTATGGACTAAAAGTTACTGTTAATTACCAAGCTACAAAGCCTTTAAGAAAATACACACTAAGGAAACTTGCAAAGTAAATATTCCTATGCAGTTACAATATTTACTCAAATCTAAGATGAGATTTTCCCCTACCCTCAGTCAGCATGGTGGGGGAGGGAAAGCCATCTTGGATTCAACTGAAGATGACCCTCCCAAAAATGGGATTCTATACATGGAAAATTATAACACATTTATAATTTTCCATGTATAGAATCTAACTTTCGGGGGCTCTTATTATAGTAAAGGTCATTATGGATTTGGGTAAATACAGTAAAACGAATAAGTTGCCATGCTCATATTAATTAATAGTAGTAGTTGGTAGTATTTCAAATCTACCTGTTTCAAGATGTGAAGGTAGTCATAGCAAAACCCAATAATATTAGATGAGATGTCATCATCTTCATGAATTAGCAGTTGCAACATTAGGGCTACTTTTGCTTCAATAGCCTGCAAGGTGTCTTGAGCACTCTTCATATCCCCACTTTTTACCAGTTTTGTCCAGCTGGTTATGAGTGCTTGGCCCATTCCATTAACCAGTTTAGAAAATCTGGCTAGAAAATCCACATCATCTTCCTGCAGGAACACCATGAAACATCATATTTACAACTGTAGCAGAACTTCAGCTACCCCAAATGACATGGATTTATGATTGATACTATATACACCCATACACAGGTACATTGTACATTTAAGAAAAAATGTATCTAATCTTGGTCTAGATGACATTTGACAATGCTGCCTGGCAGATTAAAACATAACAGCAATGCAAAAGTACATTCACAGTTACCAATTATGTTCCAAAATACAGCAACCTGCTCCCTCTTATGGACTGGTTAGTTTTATTCTCATCTCCCTGACTCAGGGTGAAGTCACATAAAAGTTATTTTTTCCGATTCCATTAGAACGTACATTTTGTTCCAACACAAAACACAGAAAGAAGTTGATATTGTACAGGAAAGACCCTATTCAGAAATAACAACTCATAGCTCATTTTAGGAACAGTGGACCAAAAAGATAACTAGGAACTTATTAGTATCAACTCTTCTGTCCTAAAACAAGAAGTTGCAGCAGATTTATGTTTGAATTTGCAGAAACACCAACCAATTTCAAGTAGCATTAATGAAACATCTCCCTTGAGAGAAGTCTTAGAAGGGTAAATGAAAAAAAAATAAGTATTAGGTATAAAGTTATAATTCTGGTCAAACAAAAAGATATAAAAATTACATGCAAGACTAAGAGTTGAGTAGCAAAGACCTTCCCTCAAAGCAGCTAAGAAACGGTAAGTGAACCCTGGTATGCGTGTCAGAGCATGGCATGTGAAGGCATTTTGCTTGGCACACGCCCCTCAGGGTGGACAGTGGGGAAGGGACCAGGACTGTGCTGCTAAAACAAGGATCAGACCCCTTGTGGTCATGCCAACTTCTTACAAGTCACGGCTGTGGGTGTTTTTGGCGCACTGCCCAAAAATGTTGTCAACCCCTGAGCTAAGGGAAGGTTTGCATAGTACAGACTCGCTATTTGCTCTTATAACACACACTAAGATTTGAAGAATATTTTTTTCCTGCTTTCAAGCAGCCAGATGGGAGGCAGGAGGAGTGCTTCACATTTCAGAAGATATGTTTTAACCGGAGTCCAAAGGACAACCCCAGAAGAAATGCAGTCCCTTATGCTGACACTGGGATCCCTATTTAAAAGTACTGCTCATGCCTAAGTAGTGTAACTTTTGTGAGCAATTTAAATTTCTCTATAAAAGTTTTCAAGGTTGTGTGTGACAACAGGCATGAGTAACTAGGTAATCTAAAAACAAAAAATTACAGTAAAGAAATGATGGTGGAAGTGAAAACACGGAGGGCAGGGGGGGTGTGAGGAAGCATAAAAGGTACCCCAAATGAAACAAAGAAGAAAAGGAGTTGTAAGAAGCCAAGAAGAAGTCCTAGAACCAGAGATGGAATAAATTATAACAACAAAATAAGAGATTTAATTAATATAGTGCCATTAAGTACGGTACAGATAAAATCAGTCCCTCATATCTTTACATGCTTAGTCCTCTGGCAAGTATGTGGCAAAAAATTTTAAAGCCCTGCTTATGTCACTATTTAAAACTTGTCTCTACCCAAAATATTATCAATTTACTAACCTGATCAATACTGAAGAGGCCAGCAGACTGTAACACTTGACACAAAGATTCTACCAATTTTGTTTTATCAACTGGATCCATTCCCTTATTTACAATTTCAAACAAACAGTCACATGCTTCTTCCCGGAGAACCTCTACAGACATGTGACCTAGCAGCATATTTATAAACCTGAAAAAAGACAACAACTTTAATTCACGTACAAACACAATGCAAGTTCACAGACAGACTAAAACAAGTTATAATAATTTACATTTTTCTTTTTCCTACTCTCAGTTTGGCTTCATAGCGCGACTGTTGCAACCAAACGTATACAAAATAATGTATGGAGACTGAAAACAAAACTATACAGCTTAAATACAGATCCATCTCACGTTTGTTTTAGAAACGTGTAACATACAAGTAACCTGAATACTTATTTCTTGGCAGGAGAGCAGAGCACAGGAAAATGTATGGCACTTTCCCCTTACACATTTTTTTTTAATGCAGACTCACAGAAGTGATGCTACAAGGCAGTCATCACCAGTCCTATTACAGGAAGAACAGAAAAAACTCTTACCTTTCATTGGCTATCAGGTTCAAGTCTATCCAGGAGACATAAGCTCCAACTACTTCAAGGCACTGGCAGGTCAACTCTGAATTAGTATATTGATAATTTTGTAAGATTTGGTACCACGATTCCACCAGACTTGGAATGCACTGTTCCCTCATGGTGTCTTTCAATAAGGTATTCCTACGGGCCTCCTATGAATAGGAATGAAGGGTGAGAAAAATGTTAAGTTTTATATGAAATCACTGAACTTATGCCTTTTACATATTCACATATTCCCCAAATCCTGCATGCCCTTGAAAGATGCAACAAGGTAATTCATAATTCACATGCATTTTCTAGTGCTTATTAATTTAGAAAGAACTCAAAAAAGTTTGTAGTGTGCTTTCCGCAGTACACTGATTCTTTCTTTTCCTCCTGTGTTCATAAAACAACTATGCATAATAAGCCATTTTCTTTTCTGAAAAGACACAAATTGCTAAACATTAAATCAGAAGAACTCCTAAAAGACTATATGTAATTTTTAATGTTACACCTTCTGTTATAAAGGTATACGAGAAACTGGAATATTTTTTTTAATTTCCTAAATTAAAAGAAACATCAAGTTGTCAACAATTCACTGGGTTTCCCTTTTGCTGGCTCTCACATACCAAGAAAATACTGTTCCTAGGTGATACCAATGCACACTGCTTTAAGTCAAACAATCTTTTTCCCCATGCAATGTAAAGATTAATGGAAAAAAATGCATTTGTAAACACAATTGCTGATGTGCAGTGTCCCTCTGAGAAAGGTTCTTCGTGGTGAAACACAAAATTGCTTTAAGTCTTTTGCTGAAAGTCAGGTAAAAAATATTTCTTAATCCTAAATCATGTTAGCACAACGTAACATGAACAAGACAATATTACTTGCCTCTGATGTGTGAACTACATCCCGGTCTACCAGCTCAGCATCAACAGCCATAAGAATTCTGAGGTACATATCCACTCCTCGAGGGTTAAGATCAACTACTGACAAAATATCAAAAAAAAACTTGGGCCATTTTGTGAGATACTCTGTAACAAACAGCATAGCAAAGACTTGGGCTGCTTTGTTGCGAATAAAAGTTTTTTCTGGCTGGGGATTCACCATCTAAGAGAAAAAAAAAAAGTTATATGAAAATATTCTTTTTATGGATCCCCTATCAACTAGAAAAGAATCACTGATTTTCTTTTAGCAGATTGATTCAACACCATCTCAATTCACACATAGGTAAGCTATATGAAAGTTAGTAAGCTTGTAGAGATATATAATTCAGAAAAACAAGCTATTATTTAAAACATTAAGCAGAACTTATCTAAATAAATCATGTTTACTTGAATCCAAGACGAGGTTTTTCTCCCATTTAACATGGGCCTCATCTTGAATTCAAGTCCAAGTTTGAGCGGCAGGAGAGAGCAGGAGGAGGAGGGAGGCAGTGAAAAAGCTACTGCTACTCCAACTGGCCCTGTGCTGGGGCTGGAGTCACAGCCACAGCTGTTCACCTTCCCTAACCCCCAATCTGCTCCCCTCACCAAGCCTCCGACACCTTACTGCTTGCAGTCAGCGGCTCTGGCTCAGACCCTGCTACAGCTTGGGGCAGAGAGCCCAGTCTAGCAGCAGTGCTTGCAGTGATGGTAACTCTGGGCCAGGCAGGGACTGGAGAGTCAGTTTATGATGCCCAGTGGGTGGCAGGTGCCAGGGATGCAGGCACTGGAGGTGGGGGTAAAAAAACAGGATGTGACAAATACCGGGGGTAGGCAGGGGCCAGGGCATAAAGGCTCTGGATGGGGGAAGTATACAAGACAAGGGGCAAGGGGTCAGACAACTTGATTCCCCCTGCCACCCGCCCCTCTACCACTGCAGCAGCGTGTGTGTGTGTGTGGGGGGAGGTAATGACACAAAATTAAAGATGCCCAGCCAATAATTAAATTTTATACATGGAAAATTATAACAAATGTATACATTTTTCACGTATAAAATAATTACTGGGGGTTCATCTTAAATTCAGTCATCTTGGATCCTGGTGAATACAGTTATAGACAGTTAAAGGTGACATTATATTTTCATATGAGGTAGTCACAGGTATGCAGTAGAAAAAAAGGAGCTTTTGATGCTGAACACGCACACATACATAAAGCAGCCTTGACAGTTTAATGAAAATAAGAGAGCTCTATAAAACACACACTGGTAGTTCTCAACTTATATTTTGCTACCAAAGATACTGCTCGTTTTGAACTACTGCCAATTTTCACTTATTCAACAAATGAAGATTCCCCATCCTCCCTGTCCCTATACGTAGATTCACAGATGTTAGGGTCGGAAAGGACCTCAATAGATCATCAAGTCCGACCCCTTGCATAGGCAGGCAAGAGTGCTGGGTTCAGATGACCCCAGCCAGATGCCCATCTAACCTCCTCTTGAAGACCCCCAGGGTAGGGGAGAGCACCACCTCCCTTGGGAGCCCATTCCAGATTTTGGCCACTCTAACTGTGAAGAAGTTCCTCCTAATGTCCAGCCTTAATCTGCTCTCTGCTAGCTTATGGCCATTATTTCTTGTGACCCCCAGGGACGCCTTGGTGAGTAGAGCCTCACCAATTCCCTTCTGTGCCCCCATGATGAATTTGTAGGCAGCCACAAGGTCGCCTCTCAAACTTCTCTCTTCTTTTCAACCTCCTTCCACAAACTCCTCACTCAGATTCTAGTATACATCTTTTTGAAGCCTCTCAGATTGCAATCCCCACTAAATCCCTCTCCTTATTCTCTGTTCCTTCTAGAAGCAAAGCAGCACAGGAAAAATCATAAAATCTTGATAGTTTCAACTTGTACAAGCAGCCTGACAAAAAGAAAGTTGCTGGTATGTGCCCTGATCTACCCTAACCTACTTTAAATTCCTGGTTCTAGCACACTATTGGATTCCACTGGCTTGCATCTCAATTGCATTTCACTTGCAGTAATAGATATGAAGAATAAGAGGTATGGAAATCAAATGTATTGACTGCTATGAAATAGAAATGTATTCCTGTGCCCTCCACTACAGAATGGAAAAATTTCTCTTCAACAGAGTAACTCTACTTTTTCATCATTCCAAAAGTCACTCTTCAATCTCTCAAATAGTTTAAGTACAACACATCATAAACTAATTAACTTCTTTCAAGTACTATGACTTGCGTGGAAAAAAAACAAACACAGACAAAAAGGCCCCCCCCCCAAAACAAAAAAAAAACAAACCCACCCTTTAGAGACAAGCAAAAGAAAGCAGTTAAGAGGTTGGAAGGATAGCTTTAACAGAAGCATGCTTAAATAATTAAACATTGACTGACTATTGACTAATATAGGAACATTAAGTAGCCAGACATTTATACGTTCAGCTTTCTCATATTGAATGAAATAGGCAAACATTATCAAGGAGGGAAGAGAGTCATTCAGTATGGAAACCAAAAAGATGTATGTTAGGAATGAAACTAGGGAAATATCCAATATGAAAAATGCTAGAAAACTTTATTGTTTGATTGTTATAAAACTACACTGGACAACATGCTGGCCAATACATTGGCAGAGAGATAGGTTAAGATCTTGCCTGTAGGGGTGCACCAATAGAGATTTTGGGGGCTGATACTGATAACCAACTTTTAAGGAGGCATGTTGGCAGATACCAATCTGATTTCTAATACAGCTGTATCCAGCTGATAAGTCTGTTGTGGTGGAAGGGGAAGGGGGAGGGAAGGGGTGTGGGGAAAGGGAAGATCACTGCCCAGATAGGCAGGATGGTGCACAGAATGGAGCCATGGCTCGTCCAGTGGGGGGCGGGGGCTGCTCCTGCCGCTAAGAGGGCATGGGGGGGCATGTGCCCCTGGATCTGCGTGGGGCAGGGTGAGCAGGCGGGCTGAAGCTGCAGGGTGTGGAAGAGAGTGCATCCTTGGCCGGCGGGGGGGGGGGCGGGGCCCCCCCCTGCCGCTAAGAGGGCATGGGGGGGCATGTGCCCCTGGATCTGCGTGGGGCAGGGTGAGCAGGCGGGCTGAAGCTGCAAAGCTGGGGCCAGGGCTGCGCCAGACTCTTTTTAGCTAAGGCTGGGCTCTGGGCAGATGACGGAGGGGTTATGGCTGCAGCCACCCCAAATTTTGCCATAGCCCCCTCCCCAACCCCCCTCCTAGCACCAACGCTGCTTTCCCACTATAACCCCGGTTCTTCCTGGTGCGTGGCTGGAGGCAGGGGTTGAGTGGGGGCTGCCCCAGGTGGATGACAGCAGCACTGGAAGGGGGGCTTCGGGGGAGGAAGAAATGCAGCAAAGTTTGAGGTGGCTGCAGCCCTCCCCATAGCCCCCCTCCCAGCACTGCTGCTGCCCGCCGCCCCCCCCCCCCCCCCCCCCTGCCAGCCCGGGGGGGGGGGGGACGACGACGACGACGATGATGGACCCCATACCTCCCCCCTCAGAGGAGCTATGGTTCCATCCCGTGCCCTGCCCCATCCGGGCAGCGCTTGCCCCAGCCCCTGCCTCACTCCCTCCCACACCACAGCGGGCGTTGATCTGCGCTCCCACACCCCTTCCCTCCCCCTTCCTCTACAACGGACTTACTAGCTGCATGCAGGTCTCCAAGCTGCCTAGCTGTGTTCATAGATTTCATAGACATTAGGGCTGGAAGGGACCTCAGAAGATCATCGAGTCCAGCCTCCCTGCCCCAGGGGCAGGAAGTCAACAGGGGTCATAAGATCCCAGCAAGTTAAACATCCAAATTTCTCTTGAAGGCGTTCAAAGTAGGTGCATGAACCACCTCTGGTGACAGTCTATTCCAGACCTTGGGGGCTCAGACAGTAAAGAAGTTCCTCCTTATGTCCAGCCTGAAACAGTCTTAGAGGAGTTTATGACCGTTTGACCTTGTCATCCCTTGGGGCGCTCTGGTGAACAGACGTTCCCCTGGATCCTAGTGAGCACCCCTTATAAACTTATAGGCAGGCATCAAAATCACTCCTGAGCCTGCACTTTTCTAGGCTGAAGACTCTCATAGCTCTCAACCTCTCATCATAAGGTCTGTTTTCCTGACCTCTGATCATGCACATGGCTCTTCTCTGGACTCTCTCAAGCTTCTCCATATCCTTTTTGAATTGTGGAGCCCAAAACTGGATGCAGTACTCCAGCTGCGGCCTCACCAAGGCCGAGTACAACGGGAGAATGACGTCCTGGGATTTCCTCATTGCCTGCATGCTCTGCTGTGGGTGCATGCACGCATGGGCATGTATCAGCCAAATTATCAGCTGCATTGGGCTGATTTCCAATACAGCCAATTTTCTTTATATCAGTGCTGATCTGATATTGAACCGACATCTACTTGCCCGTCTCTATGGCTAACTTTTCCAATATCCAGAAATTAAAACAACGGGAATATCCAGAACAAGGAAGACAGTGCACCAATAAACTAGAGCCAAGTTATACCTGCAACAGGAAGACTTTAATGCTTCAAGGTAACTGACAAGTTATTCCATGACATAGGGGGTATGAATAAAAAGCAGCAGTATCATCTCAAGAGACAAAACATTAAACATGATAGTATAAACCTGACTAAAATAAGTAATTTCAAAACATACACCAGCCTGTACAGGGCTTTTTTGTTAGATCACGTTTGAACTCATTTTTCATCAAGTAGTTAAATCTTTATTAAGGGTACAAAGAAAACAAGTTTTAAACCTAGTTTCAAACCTTTAAACTGGTATGGGAAATATAATAGTAAACCTGATTAATAAATTTGTTCTGTATAAACAATTGTAAAAGTGAAAAAAAACATTTACCTGAGCTTGTAGCCATGTTATAAGCGTTTCCCTAATTAGCTGCTGCTGGACTTCAGTAAGTTCAGAATATCTGTAACAATACACCATTCAAATAAAAAAGCAATTTTGTTGCGTGTTTGCTTGCTTAGTTCAAGTTTAAATATAGGCAAAGCTAAATAGTTACTCAAATACTGTACTGCTTTCAAAGCCTTTCATTTCATAGAAGAATGAAAGGCTTACCACAGAAATTCTCACACACACATTACAGAATGAGACTGCCAAATATTTAGTAACTTATTTAAAAATCAAAGCTATTTGACATCTTATTCTAATGCTCTGAGCTCATTGTCATGCTGCGGTCATATTCTGCTCTAGCACCAGCCTTCCTTACAGCCTTTTCATATCATCTATTAGGTATACTAGTCATGGTGTTACCACAATGCCACCTCTTATAAATGCCTACACAAAACTTGGCAGAGGGAGCCTAGGAAAGGGGCAACAAAAGGCCAATAAGAAAAAACTATAAGGACAACACAAAAAAGGATTTTACGCTGAGAAGATTAATATTTTAAATTATTTAAAAAAATCTTGACATTGAAAGGAAAGTAATGGTTGGTATTGTTCAACTCTGAGAAATTTAATTACAATACCGCATTTACATTAAGATAATTTATTGCATTTGTGATATTAATAATGAAAAACTGAAGGTCATTCCAAATACCAGCAATCCTCTGAGTTAAATTCAGCTGTCCTGAACAAGTTTATTTTTCAAAAGATAAATGTTATGCAGGTCACTTTAAAATTCAAATGGCTCTTGCCTGGTTATCATCAGCTTTTTTAAAAACAGAGCCACAACTCTTCATCTTGATTTAAACACAATATATGTAGCATGCTAATCAAGTCAATTTCTTTACTAAAAGACATCTTAAAACACATTCAAAAACACAACAACACAACTGGTTTGATATGATTTGAGAGTGGAACTGGGCCTTGTTGCTCATTTCCTAGACTCCCCTTGCCTAGTTTTGTATAATCATCACAGGCAGCACTTTGGCAACACCTGTAGTTAAAGCTGATGCTTACAACCCTGTTTCCAGTTGCTAAAAGCTTTGAGTGATTAAAGTTTGCAACAATCTCCATGCAGGGCATCAGCCTGCTGTTAAATGTTTAAGCTGCCACCATGATGAAAAAACAAGGAAAAATATTGTTTTGTCCACATCAATGAACTTTTTATTATTTTAAAAGCTCTAACACCTCACTAAAATGAAATAGATACTAGAAAGTGTAGCAGGGAAATGGCCTTCTGATTATATACAATTCCCACTCCAACTGACCCACTTTGGGATGTGGGCCATACTTGGCCGACAGATTGCTGGTACAGATAGTGTTTGCTGGTTTTGTAAACAGTCCCTACATCATTTGCTGTAGATACTGGGAAGTATTGTGAATGAGAAAGAGAATGGAAAAAAAGTTTCCACAGCTGGACCACTAACCAGGTTTTCCTCATTTTGTGGTTGTCCAACCTCTCTGAAGAAGTGCCAAGTACACAGGGGGCTCAATTAGAACAGAGCCTTGAATAAATCTATTATAAAAATTCCAAGTACCTTAGAGACCCAAAATCTCTAAAGTGTGGCAATGCAAATTAATGTAAAAGTTGATAGGTTTAGCCTTAAGTTCTCCTTTGTTCTCAGCCATAAAAGGAAAATGAAATACCACTGATTTTGAAAGGAGCATTGAAGTACGGACAAATGCATAAAACATCTCACATGAATGAATTTATAAAACTTAGCACAAAAACTCCCAGGACTTGGGAATTTTGGTCTTGTGCAAAGTATCAATGGTGTGAAGTAAATAAGTTCTAGGGCAACACAAAGAAAAGAAAAAAAAAAGAGAATGGAAGACTGAATAACTAAAAGCTCATGTATGTCACTATGTAATTAAAGACTATTAATGCGCAGGCATAATAGAGATAAATAATTTTTGTACAGACAATCATAATCTCTGGCTTTCCTTTACTTCTGATGCTTTAAATTTTCAATTGTAATGCTTTACTTAAATTTTTAGCAAAATAAGTTTTATCAAAATATATCAATATCTTTAAGTCCCCAAAGCTATGCTAGACTCCTTTACTGGTGCTTAAAGTTAAAATAGTAGTAAAACAAAACAGAATGTTAATGAAAGCCATATGTCCCTGTTCAGTTAGGAGATGGACTTGTCAACGTAGTCAATATACATTATGATTCAAAACCAAAACTAAATGAAAGCTGTCTAAAAGGCTGAATAATCAAGGTTTCACTGTCTAGTTCTTAAAGGAAAAATAACTTTGGAGGTCACTAATGCAGCTTTAAATCTTATTTTCTTTGCCAAAAGAGGTTAAGTGGGAAGTTAAAAGAAATTCACATTATAAGCATAAAGAAGAAAATCTTACTTGAATTTAATTTGATGTTCCAGAACTTGAAAGCAGAAGAACTTGATGTGATCATCACTGTAATGATGAAAGAAAAAAAAAACACATTTAATACAACAGCAATAATGCAGCTTTTTTTTCCTCCAGAAAAAAGACACTCCTTGAACTATGCAAACAGTGATCTCTGCTAAAGGTGCAAAATTACTATCTCATCATGTTGCTGATGGAATATTTACATTACTTCAGCAGTCCATGAAAATGAGCCGCCATTATGCACAATAAGGTTTGATTTTTTTCCCTGTAATAACTTACTGTATTTAGACAAATATAAGATGACCCTGATTATAAGATTCTCCCTCCCCATTAGATTCTATATATGGAAAATTTATAAATTTGATAGAATTTTCCAGGTATAGAATCTTATCATTGGAGGTTTGTCTTGAATTTGTCCCCTCCCACTGTATAATAAATCAGTGTCAGGTAGCCCTTTGACCTCTGCCCCTTTGACTTTTCCCCCTGCAATTCCTTCACTCCCTCCTTTCTGTCAGACCCTGCTCTCCCTGAGCACCTGGAAGCAAAGAGTGAATTTGAAAACACTCACCTTGAATAAACATAGCTATAGCAATTTGCATATAGTACCCATAGATTTTAGTTCATCCAGAATTGATGCATTTCACCTTTTTTGAAACTGCTGCGAATTTTAGCACACACTCCTTAGGAAGCACTTGGGCACTTGTATACAGAAATTGGTGTGTATATAAAGATCTCTATATATATTGATTTTTTTTCTATATATATATATAAAATATATACATATATACACATATATATAGTTATATCTGTCTATATAAATATTTATACATACATGAACACAGACACAAATACACACTAACTAGAATATCATTCTTCACAAACCTTAACCCACTTTCAAAACCTTAGACCTGTCCCAAAAAACTTACACCCATGTACGTTACAATAACCACACCCATACATATTCCTTTTCTCGGTTCAATTAGACTGTCTCTTGGTACTAGCCCCAGTTGCGAGCTTTAAGCTCTCAGTTCATTCAGTGTCACCATCACTAGTGATTCTGCTAGTGATTCTGCTGCTTTTGTCATTGCTGCTGTCATAGTCACTGTTGCTTGATCCGGTTGCCTCACTGTCTTTTTCACTATCACTGTTCACTTCCCCTTGAGAGGGGTCTTTGAAGAGCCTGTGCCAACTGTCCCTCTGCCAGGCAGAGTTGCCCCAGCCTCTGGGAGCATGTGGCGTTCATGTGTGTGAACTCTAGTCCTACCACCAGAAATTGGTAGGACAGGATGGAGAGGATGCTGTGACCACCCGCAGGTAGCAGCAGCAGCAAGCAAGGAGCTCTCGCAGGCAACTGCAGTCGTGTCAGCAGTAAGGGTGACGAGTACTGACCAGCGACCACCTGCAGATGCCGCCGGCAGGGGCCGGCGGCGGAGGCGGGCGGGGCCCCCCTGCAGACGCTGCCGGTGGTGTTGGCAGCGGGGGGGAGAGGGGGGAAAAGAGGGCGGGCGCCGCAGGGTGACCACCCACAGGTGCCACCGGCAGCGTCAGCAGTGCTTTTCTCAGGGAGCACACTGCCAATCTTAGGGGGTACGCATGCACCCCCTCCATGTTGCCAATGTTCGCGCATAACCATTTTAACCTAGTCTGCAACCTTGAGTTTCGTGTGCCTGTACATCGGGAGGTTCCTGGACTTCCACAGGGTGCTCCTGATGCAGGACACAAACTGATTGAAGCAGGCTGTCAGGCTCCCTTGGTGTTTAGTCAGATGCCTGTATAGTGCTGCTTCTCTCATCATCCGTCTGACCCCTGTCACCGTTTCACAGAGTTGATTTACCTTTTTCCACACCTCCTTGGTGTACAGGCAGAGCCATAGAATGTGGTTGATAATTTCTTTTGCACCTTGGCAGATTACCGTAGTGCAGCTAGGTTGACCTCTCTGCCCCTCTCTGGGTCTCCATGCTCTCACTGGGAGAGCTTGATGAGCTACTAGCCAGTTCAGGTCTCTGTGCTCTTTCTGCAGGTCTTTGTTGAAGATCCACTCCATGTGGGCAAGGTACACGAGCCAGATCTGTAAACTGGCGACTGGTGCAGATTCCAAAACAGCCTTTCTTGTTAGGTATTTTGCAGGACATCCAAGACAGTGGGAGGAGCGGGGGGGGCGTACATGCCGACCAACAGGAGACCATGGATCATGTAGCAACTGTGGTTCTATAAGGTCCTGAACAAGTTCTGCAATAAGCACAGGCTATAGAACAAAGGTCTAACCACAGGAAGATAGAGGAGGCAGTCAGAGCCAGAGACATACTATCACCCATTGAACTGCTCCCTGGTGACCATTGCCAAGCCCTGCATGTGTGTTCTTCTGGAATGCCAGAAGAGAAAGTTTGGCTAGATCTGAACTGCACAAAACAAGAGATGGCAGGGGATGGGGGCTGCAAGACTTGGGATTATTTGTCTATGCAAAATATGTAAGAGCAGTATGCAAGGTGGTAACAGAGGGAGCGCATATCACCTGATTTCACACAGCTTTAATTTTGAGGAAATGGGGAGTATATCAGACCTCTTTGAAGAGTCCATGGGCATGGCAACTGCTGATTCATTATATCAAGATGGAAGGTTTCATGCAGAGATATAAAATAGGGATGGTAGTGCTGGAGGTCCTGAGGGATCATAAAGAAATTGATAAAAACAGTAAGGGAGAGATACAGGGTGGCACTAGTGGCAAACTTCACAGAAGAATAAGTGAAGAAGGTGAGGGGAGTAGGGGGAGGTAAACAACTAAAAGGGGAACATGAAGACCTAGCATGGATGGCTATAAGAAGTATCTTGCTGATGAGACAGGTACAACAGATGGAGCTTGATGAGTTCATCAAGGTGCCCAAAAGACAGGTACAGGGAAGAAAAAACAGTGGGGCATGTTTTGGGAGTGTATATATGCAAAGCAGGTGTGGGAAAGGGTCCACTGCTGAGTGTCACCAAAATAAACCTGTTGTTAGCAAAGAAGATGGTACTATATGGACTCATACTGAAGGGAATGAAGGAAATTTTATTAAGGACTCTATTAGCATGTATTAAAACTAGTTTATGGAAAGTAAGAAACTTTTTATAAGGGTTTAGTTTTTAAGGGGTTGGCTTTTACTGAAAGAGTCCCTGAAGCTGGAACTGCAAGAATTACATCAATCAGGACATGGAAGAGATTGGAAAAGAAGAGATGGAGAGAAAAGGACTGGATACACATGTTCATTGAACCAGCAGAAAAGACTGACTGGAGGAGCAGCGAGTTTAAAGTGGTTACTGAGGTAATAGTTTTTCATGGGGTTCTGTATGAAGAAAATAGTTCTGTAAGAGTTTTTTTGTGGGAGGTTTATGTATGTTGTTTAAGGGTTTAATATATCTAGTTATATGTTTTGATATGTAACTGTTTTTTACAATACGAAGTTTTGGTAAAACAAGAATGCTTAATATGTAAAGCTTTGTAAGTGTAGGGTGCTAAGCGCACTTTTATTAAAATTTGTGAATAAAAAAAAAAAAATAATTTTAAAAAAGGTTCCCATTAGTATTTTTGGCATCGGGGGGGGGGTGTTAGAGCTTACTGCAATACCACTTGGAGAGAGTGGAGCATTTCCAAGCCCACTGTTTGCTCCCTCCTGGGGGAAGCAACTGCCTGTTTTTTTTTTGTCTTGGGGTTTTTGGTTTTTTGGGTTTGTTTGTTTTTTTTAAAGGGACACATAGGGAAAAGAAGGTTCCCAACACCATATTTGCCCAATATGGGCTGTAAACTTTATAGTCATGGCTCAGTGTTGGCCGCATTTAAATCAACTTCATAGTTGGTTTTCGTTGTTGAGCACGTGCTGCTTTTTGCAGCAGTTCAAAAAATAGACAATGTATTTAAGTTCAGTTTCCCTGTATGCAAATGTAAGATGAAAGGATCCCCCCCCCAAATGCTGATTGGGTGGTGGGGGAAAATCTAATCTTGTATTTGAATAAATATGGTATTTGTTTTATGTTGCATTTCATTCATTTTGGTAATATTTTAATTACATAACTTAGTCAATTAAAAAAGGATACTGTCATTAAGAATGATTTGAGATCAAGTACTTTTTTTTAGGGATACACCATTTGCAAGTGCTGTGGCCACGCCAGATGCATGGCATGCTCACATTTACGGAGCAGTGATGGTAACAAGGTTACTTTTTTTTTTTTTAATTTCATTTATTTACTTGTTCCATTGACCTCCCATTTTTTTGTTGTAATGTTTAATAAAAGGTCTGCGTGTTGTCAAACTATGGCCACAGTGTTCAGTTACATATGGGGCAAGAACATTCATGGGCCTGAAAAGCACCAGAAAACAGTGGCTCAATGTGCTGCCCACTTGTTCTAGCACCAGCTGCATCTCCCTCCCTCCCACCCAGGAGCTGGCTTCAACAGCCCAACAAATCAAGAAAAAGCAAGGCAAGAGGAGCTGCGCATGGCCAGCCAGCCATAGCTGTTCTTCCTCCTTCTCCTCTCTATTTCCTTCCTGCCTTCCTCCATCTGGGTTCATGGGACCCACAACCTTCCACAGTCCAAGTTTCACCATTGCTTTTCCCTTCTCACATCCACATCCCCAGGGCACAGCTCAGCACCTGGCTGAACATTTCTCCATACTATCAAGCCCACTGTGCACATGCCCTCAACCACCCTTCCCAATGCCTGCACTGGAGACAGCCACACAAAAGCATGAGTTTCATTGGCAGTGTTTAAATCTAGTACATGACATAGTTCTACATGTCACCATGCCAACCTTCAGCCCAGAGTCTGGAAAAGTGCATAGCAGCACATATCTCACACACAGTGCCAGGCAACTGGCCTCTGAGAATTTGCAGGTGTGGCACCAGTAGGAACAGCGGGCTGTTCTGCCTCAAATGACAATGGCTCAGGCAGGGACTCCCTTTGGCCTTGCAGACGTTATGCAGCAGACATGCAGAGACCACAAACCAAGACATGCTGCACTTACTAGCATACATGGGCATCCTCAGGCATCTCTAGCGAGCTTAGACCCTCCAAAGCATGCTCCACAGTCATTCTGCAGCTGCTGAGCTGGTAGCCATACAGTTCCTTCAAAGGCTTCATCAGCCACAGGTGCAATGGGTAGGCAGGGTCCCCGATTAGCTGTAGTGGTACAGTGACTGATACCACCTCAAGGACAAGCACACCAGGGGCAAACTTTCTCTGCTCCATCAGTTCAGGGAGAAGGGAGCTCCTTAACATCCTGGGGTCATGCACCCCGTCCACCCAGTTGGTATTTATGCGCGTGAAATGACCTGTGATGGTCCAGAACTGCCCAAAACCCAATGAAGAAGTAATTCTTTTGGTTGATGAATTTACAGTGCACAGGAGAAAGCATGGCAATGTGTGTGTGCTGTCAAGGGTACCAGTGCAGTTGGGGAACACCAGTTTGGCAAATCCGCAACCTCCTGTGGATCAGCAAGGTGTGTGATTCACAGTAGCATCACTTGTTAGATCACCAGTACCATACATCTTGTGCACTGCCTCTCCAGCCATCAACTTGCCAATGCTGAAATGATCTGCCATGGACTGGAATCTATCTGGGGTCAGGTACTTCAATAAAGCTGTGGCAACATGCTTCTCCACAGATAAGGGCACCTGCATCACTGCTGCCTGCCACTGTATGCATGGCATGGAGCAAGCTTGGTGCAAATCTCCATGAAGGTACCTCGGGATAACCAAAAGTTCACACTCCTCTGCTCATCATCTCAAGGGGCTATGACAAACTACTCCCACCAGTTGCTGCTCATCTTCCTGGTACAGAAATGCTGCACCATGGTGTGTGGGTGCTCCCACATCTGCCTGGCCACAATGTGCTGACCTGCAGCCAAATATCTTCAGGGAAGCAGCTGCTGCTGCAGATTAGGAGTCAGATGTGACCACAGACACCTGTTGTTTTGGCTGCAAGCACCCCCACAAGTACTGCTCCCTTGGTCTTGGCACAAATAGTAGTAGTCATGGCAGCTAGATCCCACCAATGTCACCTTTTCCACTCAATCTTGCTTACAAGTTCACACCACTGGGCCACCAAGGTCTACAAAGTGACAATCACACACAGATGCATAGCAGCTGATGGGTGGAAGTTCTAGGCCAGTCAGCGGTGGCAGCATAAATGCACTGGAAATACAAACTGCACTGCACAAGATGCACAATGAATCACACTAAAGTCCTTCCTAGGAGAATTTTGCTATCCACAATTTGAATACCCAGTGGGCGCTTTGCTCAGTGCTGGCAGTCAGGGGAACCTACAGACACTTGATCATCACAGGGCACACTGGGAATGTGCTCTCTCCAGATGCCTGCTGGCAGAAGAGCAGTGGTGCACTCAGCCACTCTTTAAACCAGGGGCGGGCAATTATTTTGGGTGAAGGGCAGCTTACTGAGTTTTGGCAAGCCATCGAGGGCCGCATGAAAGGCAGCCAGTGGCAGATCAATATTAATTTTCTAAATTTTTTAGGGACCCCACAGGCTGGATAGGCTGGCCTGGCAGGCCGCATTCAGCCCATGGGCTGCATTTTGCCCATCCCTGCTTTAAGTCCTATTGGAAGAGTGATGTGTGGACACACCAATCCCATGAGTTCTCAATTCAGGGAAAGGTTGTGGCACAACTAGCCCAGAATCAATGTGATGTCTGTTTATAGCCAGAGGCAACAAATGATTTAATCAGGTGCTATGAATGGACTAACAGAAAGAAAAGTTTTATTAGTGATTCTCAACCAGGGTATCATGGCATCCTGGAGTACCTTGAGGTCCTTTCAACGGCACTATGCAATGCTAGCACAGTTAGGTAACTAAACATGATTCACTAGATAAACCCAGATATTCATACTGTTAAAAACATTCTGATCTGCTGTAGTCTGAGTTCTTTCCAACAAAAGAACTTCTCTATTATTTGTGTGTAGTGAAAACAAATGAGTGAAAACTAACAGCTATCATTTTCTGAGGGGTTCATTGAGTCTAACAAGGTTGATCATCACATAATTATATTAATATCTATATACACTTGCATAAACACGCTATTATATATACAGGAAAGGGATGAGGAGGCAAGGGATGTTGCAACCTTCAAAGAAGTGTTTGAAAATTTGAAGACAAATTTCACCTTTTTTATTTTTTAGAAACGGATTTGGAAGCTTTGAGTGGTATAACCACAAACCACACACTGAAGTGCTAGTTGTAAAAGTGCCTTAAAAATTAGAGATAGATTATAAAAACATGAGGATTCTTACTGAACTTTGTTTTTGTTTAAAAGCTAAAAGAATCACCAATACTTACAAAAAACAAGCAACTTCAAAAGTATTGCAAACAGCCAACCCAAAAAGGATGTTCATTACAACTTAACTGCCTTTCTATTTTCAAAATCCAGGTTCTCCAACATGAAACATGTAGAAGAACGACTGGGCAAAACTATGCTCAGTAAGATAACAAACATTATTTCTATTCTGCCTTATGCAACTCTTACCCTGGTTAAAGTGGCATGATTCTAATGCAGGGTGCTAAGGACACAGTTTGCAGAGCCAACCTCTGGTGCACCGAGTTTTTGTTTTTGCTTTTTTTAAAACCAAAAACAAGAATGATATAAAAGCTTTTAAGCTGATAAGCTAAATTTGGAGCATCTTTAATAAAAGATCTGCCTTAGGTGAGAAGCTTAAACCTCATATATAGCCCCAGTATGGCTGGCTATATAGCAAGTCAAAGAAGAGTTATAAATTTGATGTGTAGGGGAAATAGGGCTACAAAAACACTGAGAAAGTACTGCTTTAAAATTTCCACAATAAGAAAGATTAAAGACTTCTATCAATCCAATATACAGTTTGCCTAATAGTCTCAGATGCACTTAGTAGGCAACCGTCAATCCTCTAGATCACGATGTACACGCAAGAGGTCTAGTTACTAGAGGTGCACTGATGCATCAGTCCCATATTGGATCGGCAATTGGTTTTTTTTTTACTAATAATGTTGCCAATAAATGCCCTGTGCATGCGCACAACCCCATTCATACATGCAGGTGGCCAGGAGTGCAGCCCGGCAGCGGGCAAAACAGCGGGGTCCAGCTGGTAAATCTGTTGTGAGGAAAGGGGCATGGGGGGGGGGGGAGGGCAGGGCACAGTGCATATTAAGGCCCCTAAGCTGAGGGAGTCGGGGGGGGAGGGGTACACGCTGCCCAGCTGGAGCGGAGCACAGGACAGAGCTGCAAGTGGCTCATCTGGTGGGTGAAGTGGGGTGGGGAGGTGCAGGGGTGGCTCCTGCCGCGACATGCACCCTGGGAGGACCTGGGGGCATGTGCCACCCAGATCTGCACATGAGGCTAGGGTAGGCTGCTGCTGCAGGCTGGGGCCGGGGTGGCGCCAGGCTCTTCCCGGCGGTGGGGTTGGGCCATGGCTGTATCGCGCTGTGCTCGGGGAGGGTGGCAGTGGTGGGGGGGTGGGGGTCAGGGGGCTATGGTGAATTTTGGGGTGGCTGCAGCGCTGCCACCTGCACCAAGCGCAGTCTGGCCCAGCCCCCCGCCGGGAAAAGCCTGGTACCGCCTCGACCCCAGCCTGCCTTCACTCTGCAAACAGATCCCGGGGCACATGCCCCCCATGCCCTCCTGGGGTGTGTGTAGCAGCTGGAGCCATCCCTGCCTGTGAGCCACTTGCAGCTGTGTCCCACCCTCCACGCTGGGAAGTGCCTGTCCCTGCCCTAGTCCCACTCCTCTCACTGGGGGCCCTTGATCTGCTCCCCCACCCAATTTCCCCTCCCTCTCCCTTCCCCCACAACAGACTTACCAGTGGACACCGCTCTCCATGCTGCCTGGCTGCATCTGTTCCGTATCAGTTGCTATGGCTCGCTACAAAATTGGCCCTCGGTATTGGCCCAAAAAAATCTCTATCAATGCACCCCTACTAGTTACCAAAATCTTTGATGCATACACTTAGGCAAAAACATGGAGGAGTGGAGGCTGCCCAAGATCTACCATCTCCCATTATACCATTGAGACAAACTCAAAAGGCCAGACTGAATCCAGACATTCAGTGCCTCAACGGTTGTAGCTTCTGCCAGATAAGAACTGCTGCTGACTGCCTAATGCCTCAGCAAGGGCGTGTTAGCCTTTCTCCAGTCAAGGAGTCATCCCAAGGCAGTGGGGGCTAGGTTTTGAGGAACACTATACTTGCCTTACTCTGAAGGTTGCAACATTGTGATATTTTATAGGAACTACCCTGCCACGAGTTGCCCCACCACATTGCCACCAGGCCCTCCAGTCAGATGCAGTTTATGGTGATAACCAGAATGTCACGTACAAATGCACTACATAAAAGGATAGATAATTACTTATATTTATAATTGTATTACCTGTATATGCGTTGGGCTAATGCTTCTGCACAGACTTGCCAGGCATCCTGGGATATCTTCAGCTGTTCAAAATAAGCCAATGCCTGCAATCATCACAAAAATATCTCCTTTAGAACTAACAAAGAGTACAAATTCTACCCAGGTTAAGGAGTTATATTTAAACAGCCCTTCCAACAAAATCCTAAATTTATACTGCCTCCACCACTACGGCATCTCTTACTTTATCCATATTCCCCAAGTACTTAAGATTACAAATCTTGAAGGAGAAGGAAACTCCCTACTCATCTTTCCAGCCTCCAGCAGTTTCATTACTTTTCAGGTTTTTGCTTATACATGAAATACTGTAGTAGTTTTCCCTCTGATAATGTTACATCAAAAGTGATAACAGTATTTTGTTCTACAAACAAAATAGTGCATCCTTCAGCTGATCTTGTGGCAGTTGTTTACTTTTAAACCTACACTACTGACTGGAGGACAAACTGAATTACCTTTGAATTTTAAAATGTTCAAGAGCTAGTTTGTGGTATAGCAACCAGAGACTACCTCCACTTGATTTCCTATCCAACATACTCGGGCACAGAGACCACAAACATTGACATTTACTTCTTCAGTAAAGCTGGGATTTATCAAATGACATTTTTAACCTTTCTAAAATGCAGCAGAGCCTCTTTAAGATACAAATGCAAAAACTATTGCAAGTCATCTTTCAAATATGGAACCAAGTCTAAAAGACACATTCATTGGTAAGAAATGCATATTCCTGAAACAGCTAGCCAGACTTTTGTCTTTTCATTAAATGAATAAATCACATGCATCTGTTTTCAATCAGCAAGCAACTGTCACAAATACCAAGAATACTTTCTTAGTATTAACTTTTCTATTCCAAAATTCCCTAGCATTAATGTTAACTTCAAGAAGTCTATTTAAATCCAACAGCTCAGGGATCAACCACCTACTTGGTCAGATTCAGCCTGCAAAGAAATTGGCTCTGGTTTGTGGTGGGGGAAAGGGCGGTGGGAGGAACACAAACACCAGCACAGAGATTACCAGGGTGGAGAGTGGCAGCAAATGGACGCCTTCAACATGGACCATGCAGTCCTCTGCCACATGCCACCAATCCCATCTGCAGTGCAGGTCTGCTTTTACCTCATTCCTGCAGCTACAGAATTTGGCACTCCATAGCACCACTGGCAACAAGAATCAATGGCATTCAGTAGTGAATGCAAGTGCAGGCTGCAGTAGGGGAACATGAGGACAGCCCCCAGCATAGAGCAGGGAAGGCTGGAGCACTGCCAAGCGGGTTGGCAACCTCTGGCATTAATTAGGCAGTTGCAAGTGGCAGCCCACCATTCTTAAAGGCTGCTGAACCCTGCGCTAACTGCTTAAGATCTGAAGAGAAAGAAAGAAAACTCACAGTTTCACCAGAGTTTTTTCATTCTATAGGAAAAGCAGGATGGATTTGATTTGAATCAAATCAATTTAAAAATCAAGATTTAAATTACTGGCCAGGAAGCCTCGATTTAATCATTGTTTTCTACAAAAAGTGCATTCTTGCTGTTTGGGAATATTTTAATGAGGTTATATCAAACAGGGTCTCTTTTACTGCATAGCAAGCCTGCTGCCATGGTAGGTTTTCCATTCTACCATACCTTTCCCTCACTAGATCTCAAATCAATGGAGAGGCTATACTCAAACTTCTCTCTCAAGACTTTTGGAATATTCTGCTCAAAATGTTTCTCTTTTGTTTCCACTGCCCCTCCCTCCTTGTATTTATGTCCAGACTCCTCTTCCTTGCCCAGATCTACTCCACTCCCAACAATGCTCTATTTGCTTAACTTCTTGAAACTTTTCACTTTTAGAGAGAGAGATAAGGGCTTGACTGTGTGTACACAAACTTGCATAGACACAATAGGGTTGATGGATAGGGTAATTAGGTCTGTTATCTCTCATCTCCATGTATTGTTGTTAACAAGGATGTTCTCTCTGGAGATACAAATCCACAATTTGAGAACTGAACCCAAGGATCACAAAGATGCTTAATGGGATCTTCTAGACTGAGCACTAAGTTCCACTGGGTAGAATGGTTTTCTTTAATCTCTTCTAACCTGTAGAGGGGGCTCTGGGAACCCTCCCAGAGTCCATGGCCTGTTCTGACCTATTTATAAAACTTTTCTCAAAAAGGTTACATGAATATATCGTTTCAAATAATATGCAATTAAAAGTTATAATCCCTATTTCATGATGATATCTTTGAGTCCCAACATACTTTAAATTAATACTATCTTTACATAGGTTTCTTTGTTTTTAAAAAGCATCAACAACAAAAAAATACAATTAAATAAAAAAAATCTGATTTAAATAAAAAAATCCTTGTTTTTTTTTTTTAAATCATTGATTGTTACCCACCCTGAGGAAAAGTATGCCAACAGGTGTTTTTAAGAACTAATAAAGGATAGAAAATATAACAAATACAGCAACTTTTGAATGCTTGGCTTGCATCACATGACAGATGAAACAGCAGATTCATAAGGCTGATCTGTCACTCAAAGTTTATGCCTCTTACTGGGGAGGTATCTTAATAGCTTAATACACAATATGCATAACCTGCTACAGACTATGAAGTTTCCAACAGGATTCTATGTCCAGCACAATGTAAACTGCAGAAGTTATGCTCAAACAAAGCTTTACTCTTCGAGTTCATCAAATACACATTGTAGACAAAAATAATGGATTTCTTAAAAATTAAAAACTAGCTTTTTGGATTTAAGTATGTTTTTATTTTAAAAAGAAGTCTGTTTAAAATTAAATCTAAAATGAGAGCCTAGTGTTATAGGCCAAACAGTATATAATCTTCATCAATGACTTGGATTCGGGTGTTAAAAGTGTACTGGCAGTTTGTGGGCAACACCAAATTATGGGGAAGTACGATCACGCTCGAGTACAGACTGGGGATACAAGCTAACCTGGACAGGCTTGTGAGGTGGGAAGAATCATAGCCTGATGATGTTTAACATGGAGAAATGTAAAGTACTCCATCTGGGAAAGAATAATCTACAACGTGCTTACAGGTTTGGCAGTGCTACGCTTGCCAGCACCACAACTGAAAGAGACCTAGGGGTTGTGATAGACCACGGAATAAACGTGAGCCACCAATACGATGCCGTAGCTGGCAGAATGAATCAAATGCTGGCATGCATCTACCGATGCATCTCAAGCAAGACTAAGGACGTAATCCTTTCACTCTACTTGGCCTTGGTGAGTCTGCAGCTGAAGTACTGTGTCCAATTCTGGGCGCTGCACTTCAAGAAGGATGTGGTGAAGCTTGAGAGAGTCCAAAGGAGGGCCAAGCGCATGATTTGAGGTCTGGAGAGAAGGTCATATGAGGAGAGGCTGAAAGACATGGGACCGTTCAGCCTGGAGAAAAGACGACTTAGAGGGGGCTTTGGTGGCAGCCTATAAGTATATCAGGGGCGCACATCAGGGCCTGGGGAACACCTGTTCACTAAGGCACCCCAGGGGAAGACAAGAAACAATGGACACAAACTGAATGAAGACTGCTTCAGATTGGACATAAGGAAAATCTTCTTTATGGTTCAAGTGCCTAAGAGCTGGAACAGACTCCCCCTAGAGGTGGCACAGTCACCTACTTGGAGATCTTTTAAAAATGTCTCGATGTACACCTTGCTGGGGTCATTTAACCCCAGCAGTCTTTCCTGCCCAAATGCAGGAGGGCTGGACCCAATGAACTGTAAGGTCCCTTCCAACCCCTAACATCTATGAATCTTAAAACCGCTTTAATGTAATCAAAACTTAGGCAAGAAACATACCATTTAGCTGTTTAAAAGAAAATCAGAGCACTGAATTAAAACCAGTCACTGCATAAACACTTGAAGCAGGAGCGTATTGAAGTGTTAAACTATGTTTCAATAGCAGCAACCCTCAAATGCTGATGCAGAGAAAAAAAACTGTTTTCCTTCTGTAACAAGGAGACATGCTCTGGGGATAAGGGGAATCTAATAGATGTGATATAGCCTGATTTTAGCACAGGTTTCCCACAAAATTCTTATTAGCAAGCTAAGGAAATACAGAGTAGCTTAAAGTACTGATAACTTAGATCATTGTGCTCAACAAGCAATCATCAATGGCTCAATGTCTAGTTGGGAGAAGTATCAAATGGTGTTCCCCAGAGGTTTGTCCTGAGTTTGATATTGTTGTTTAACAGCCTCAGCAATGACTTGGAAAATGGGCCTGAGTGTGCATGCTTACTAAACGCATAGTAGATGACACCAAGCTGCGTGGAGTTGCAGACACTGGAGGTTAGGATTAGGTTTCAAAATAACCTTGATAAAATGAAGAAATGGTCCAAAAAACAAACAACAATCAAAGGAAATTGAAGAAGGACAAGTGTTCCATCCGAAGTGGAGGACTTCACAACAACATGGAAAATCAGGGAATGACAGGCAAGGCTGCAGTACTGCAGAAAATGACCTGGGGTTAGAGTGGACAATAAACTAAATGTAAGTCCACAGTGTGCTCCCTTATTGGGGAAAAAAAATAGTACCATACTAGCTTGTATAAAAGAAGGATCACTTCCAAGCTAAGGAAAGTGGTCTTTCTGTTTTATTTGGTCTCAGCAAGACATCACCTGCAGTACTGTGTCCAGGTTTGAATACTATACTTCATAAGGGATAACTTCAAGCAAAAAAGTCCAGCAGAGGACACCAAAAGTTGTTAGAGGTCTGGGAAACATGATGATGAGCTGAAAGGACCGGGATTATTTAGTCTGGAGCAGAGAAGACTGAGAGAAGCTTCAATAAACAGGCTTCAAATACTTAAAGGGTAGTTATATGGAGGATGGGGAAAGACTGTACTTTGCAGCTGCGATGGACAGGGTAAAGAGTAATGATCCTAACTTGCAAAAAGGAAAATTTAAGGTTGGACAATACAAAGAGCTCTCTCACTACGAGGATGGCTAAACACTGGGACAGAGAGAGGCTGTGGAATCTCCATCCCTGGAAGTTTAAGAGCAGGTTACACCCGTGGTTTTTGGACTGTGCTTTGTGGAAACCTGGGGTTCCACAACAGGGCATTGGAGGTTCCACAAAGATTGGGGGTAATGGAGGAAAGGGCTGTGAGGCAGTACGCCACCACTGCAAGGCCAGGTTGCCTGGCTCCAAGCCTGTCTTTAGGTAGGGTAGGTGTTTTACAGAAGTGATATGAAAGGGTCCTGTGACTTTAGGAAGTTTGAAAGCCTCGGTTACACAAGCCCTTGTCTAGAGGCATGTCCTCTAAACCCACTGCTTCTATTTAGGGCCCTTAGGACCCCCGGGTCTTGCACACACCCTGCACTTCCCTGCCTCTCTGGTGGTGGGGAGGGCAAGCTGCTGGCAAACAGAGGGGCTGGCTCCCCCCCCTAACCCTACTCCCCCCCCACCCCCAGCACTCTCCCGCAGGCACCTGGCTCAGGCAGTCCCGGGGGGCACTGCAGCCACAGAGGGAAGCACTGGGGCCCCATACAACTCAGGCAGGCAGGCTGCGGGTGTGGGGGAAAATCAGACTTACCGCTTTTCTTAGACAGAGCCTGCTTTCCCGGGCTGCTGCAGGGCTTCCTGCCGAGCCCCTGAGCAGCACGAAGCCCGGTGCTTTGCTCAACAGCTGTAGGTGCAGCAAACTAAAACTCGGAGTTTTAGTTTGCTGTGCCCCAAGTCATTTAAGGCTTGCTGTGCTGCCAAAGCTCCTACAGAGCGGGTGGAATTAATGCGCAATACACTGCTGAGGCAGTGGTGCAAAAGCATTTAGCCTACTTTGAAGTGTGAGCACACACCCCTCATTTCATCTACACACGGCCCAGGATGCTTTAGACATGGATGATCCTGCATTGAGCAGGAGACTGGACAAGACACCTTCTTGAAGTCACTTCCAGCCCTCCTTTTCCATCATTGTATGATTCAATTCACATCCTGTCACTCAGCTGAACTAAATGCACAAAAAGCTTGTATGTTAAGAAGCAACTGGGAATTGAAGGCACAGGAAGGTTTGCTTTCCTCTTTCAACTATTAACAGAACCAAGTTGGAGAGGATTATTTTAACTCCATGGATAATACAACTAAAAATGGATTTAAGTAATCCATGGTTTGGTAAACTTTTCCCCTTGTTTTATTTCAATTAACAAACAACTTTAAATGCTATTTTTGTACAGAATCCATTAATTCACATTTTCATCGTAACAGCACTCAACTCAAATCTCATGTAAAATAGCAGTATAAAGGCACCATACACCATTTTCTGGGATAAATATGTAAAACTTAAGTGCCTGAAGAAACAGCTCAAGCGATAGAATTGCTTTAAAAATGTAGACAGCACACTCTCCAAGGGAACTATCATTGTTATCAACCAATGAGAATCAACCTCTTAACAAAACAACTACATCAAAAGAATAATACTGATTATCTGAATCACTTCAATCTGAAACAATCTACCCTGCCACATCATCTGGATGGAAGCATCCACAAGCTTTTCAAGCTCTGCCTCAATGTTAACCTTGAACAACATCTCCCTAGCAGTCCAGTTGTCATATCTGCCTTATTGTAATAGCTTCCCCTGTTGGCAAGGAACCTCTAAACAAGAAATCTTACAGTACTCAGAAATAAACTGAAAATTAAAACAAAGCATTAACAGAGCCAGCATTTGCTTTATCAGGATATTTCCTGATATATAGGTTAAAAGTGTGGTAAAAGAAAAAGTTTTAACCTTGCACTGAGGCTATGCATAGTTGTATTATAAAGGTGTAGTTTTAGAGTGAAGTTAGCTAAAGCTGAAAAGGAAGCTGAAGAGCTACACTTTTATCATCTACCTCCTGATTAACACAACTAGAGGTCTGAAAATAATCTGGTTATAAAACTGCTGCAGTTTAAGGTACATATTAACAACAACACCCTCCCCCCCACCCCAGATTATTTACTGCAGCAGAAACAAAACAAGTTAAGGAATTTCATTTCTGTTAAATAACTGAATGAAGAGACATACAGGGATGAGTAGCTGAAAGGAAACTATACCCAGTCTGGCAATAAGTAAAAAATAAATAATAATGGAAGAGTATGCAAGTAAAATTAAGCCCTTCAACTTGCATGTATTATTGAACTACAATTTTAATTTCTATATATGCACACTCCCTGCACTTATTCAAATAATCAGACAAATCATTAGACCAACAGACTGCAGCTTAAGTGCCTGCAGTAACAGCCATTGTGAAAGAAAGAAAGCTTAAACAAACTTACCCTTTGCCTGAAATCTGCATCAGCATTAGGGTTTAGCCCTAGAAGGGCTTGTTCATCCATCTCTATTGCTATATTCCTTGTTTCCTATTATTATCATCAGCTTCACCCCTTTCTCCTGCAGAGGAATCTACAAACATCTGCCAATAAAAAAAAGCAAAGTTGGGTGACATAATTGCTGAATTCAACAGCTAAACTTATCTCAGCATAAATCACAGCACATCCACCACCCACAGTCAGCCTGTGTAAGCTTCTCAAACACACAATTTGCTGAGGATTGAAATCTATTGATAACCCATAAATTTGTATAACATGGAAACTGTAGACACTAGCATTTCAGGCCCTTAATACAAGAGTGTGAAAACCCTAGAAAATTTAAGGTTTTCATATATCAAAACTCATATCTAGTTACAAAATTACCAAAGAATTTATTGTCAGCCAAACTGAAAAGTGCCACATCTGGAAATATACCCGTATTTATTCACATACCACATCTCCATAAATAAGAAATACACTTTGTTATAGGACGGCAGAAGACAGAACGAAGGAAAAGATTTTGTTCAGTCTTACCTGCCACAGCACCATCTCAGCCAGCGGCTGAACTCTCCACCAGCATGGAGCAGGGACAGGATGGTGTCCCTGAGTGTTACTCCCCTTCACCCTGCTGCAAGGCCAAGAGCTACAGATTCAATTCTCCCAGTGCCCTTGTCCAATTAAGCCTTTGAGAATGGTAACAGCAGTGGCTGTGAGAATGCTAAACCTGTAGTTGATGGCAAAGCAGCAAGGGAAGAGAACATAATACTGATAAGGGAACTGCTTCCCTTCTCCATGCAGCAGAACATTTGGCCCTGGAGGAGCCAATGCCCTTGTCTCTATTCAGGCACAGAAATCAGCTTCCTTGTTTAAACACATGCACCTTCATTCTGGATGGCTGTTTTTTCAGAAAAAAGGTATACATATGGTGTGCAAATAAATATGATATAGACAGCCTTGTATCCAAACTTAAAATGCATACAAAAATATTTTAACTTTGGTTACTCAATTTTGATCTAGGTATACTGCTAAGGTATATTGCCCAGTATTTTCACAGCCTTAGCACTATCATACAAGCATTTTCACTTACTTTTTCTACAATATTGTTAGAGTGTCAATTAAACTCTTTCAAAAGGAGCTGAGATATTAAGACAACTGTTCTTGAGTAGATGTAGTTTCAAGGGAAAATGTGATAGAAATCAGCTTTCGTACATACTTTATTCACAATCCATCATCCTGTATTCTTAAACCAATACCAATTTGTTTCTAATGCTCTCATCTGAAAATTCTTGTCTGTTCAGAATTCCAGCATAAATAAGCTAATAGTCCTACAAATCAGGCTAGAGAAATTGTTCTATATTCCCTCCCTCCCCCCACAAAAGGAGTACAATAGGATTGTGCTCCTTTATAGGTCATCCTGTAAAGCTAATATTTCACTTTAAATCTCAAAGAGACTGAAGCAAGAGGTTTGTTTTCTCCAGTCAGATGCTACTAAACCAGCAAGAGATGGCAAACAGTATTTTCTGACAGTTCGGGCATTGTACTACGTACAATTTGTGATACTATATTTTCTCAAGTATAACATCCCCCCCAAATACAACGCATCACAAACACCATTACATTCTGGGAGGTTGTGGGGTGTCATGAATGTTTTCTTGTGTATTATTCTACTGATATGGTATGTGTATGCCTGGTCTTGCTGGAAAGCCCATGTTATGCTGTATCCATTTACGCTACTTTTATCACTGTATATACTGTGTTATATGGTCATGCATATATTTTTAATTTGGGATGTGGGGGAAGGGAGCGGTGACTACATTTACTGACAACATTAATTGCGGTGGCTCAAAGAGCTATACCAATTAATGCTAGCACCACTCTGTCTCCCTGCTCCCCTCCCAAATTTCTAGACCTGTAGGGAGCTCTTTTCCTCGCATATAATGCGCATCCCAATTTTCCCCAGCTGATTTGGGGGTAAAAAAGTGTGGATTATATATAAAAAAAATATGGTATTATCTACTGTGAGCCTGACAGTTTGTAGGGATGGCAGGAAGGAAGGAAGGAAGACAAAAGAGGAAGAGATTATGTCATAGGAAACCCTGGTTAAAATTATCTGAATACCTATAAGTAAAACCTCATATTTCTTGATACTGGTGCCTTACATCACTGGTCAGGAACTTTTCAGAGCTGTAGGCCAGAACAACCTGGCTTGGGTTTGAGATGGTGGAACATTCCCACACAGCCTCTGCTTCACCCCACCCCTAGATGTGGTGTGGGCACAGCTCCTCAACACTGAACCCCAAATCAGCTTCCTGTTGTGCCTGAACTGCAGTCAAACAAGTGAAGCCCCTGCCACAGATCTGCCACTAATGCCACCCCTCCTCCCCCATCTCTGTAAGCTGGATCCGCCTGAGATGCCAGTTGTTGCCAACCCTGCCTTACATACACTCTCCTGTTCAAGCCCCACTGTGATGGGTAAGCCACAGTACTAAGTGGCAGCAGGCAAGGATAGGAAAGTCCTTTGTTTGAAATATCATAATGTATTATTTTTCACCAAGTTATTTGGTGCTATGGAGGGTAGCCATGGTTTCCCCCCCTCCCCTAAATAAAAATGCATTTCTACACAAAAAGCCGCTTTTTTATATAAAGATAATTTACATTTTGCTACAAGTTAGAATCATAGAAAAGTAGGGCTGGAAGATAGCTTCAGAGGCCATTTCTCAACCTGTGGGTAATAACCCAAAAGTGGGTTGCAAGAATATATGAAATTTTTAAAAATGGATCAATAAACTTTAAAAATGGATTCTCCTTTAAAGGAGAAAAACATGGGAAACCACAGGTTTTCCCTTGCAGGCTGGCAGAGTTCCACTTGCATAGGGCTGCGGGGAACAAGAGGAGGACAATCAGGCAGGAGGACCATGCACACAGACGCATGCAGGTGGCAGCCAGGCAATGTGAAGTCGATGGGGCAGAAAGGGCAAGGGGGTCATAGATAACACATCAGGAAGGTTGGGGGTGGGGGGAACAGGTGACACTGCCCACCACCCCAGCTCCTCTCTGGAGGCCAGGCCATGCTGGCAGGGAAGAACCACAGCCAGCGGCTGGGTGCTGGAGCAGGAACAGCTGGCAACAGGAAAAGGTGAGGGAAGAACAGCCCTCTTACTCCCCGTGCTGCTGGCAGCATGGCTGGCACACAGGTTCTGGCAGCAGTGGCAGCAACGAGTCTCACTGCCCTGCTCTGCCCTCCCAAGCCAAGTTACGTCTGCTGGGCTGCAGAGGCTGCTCCTGCCTGTGCCAGTCCAGCCAGGTTGCAGACCCATGCCTGATGTGAGTACACAAATCTGGGGGAACACATGTCCTCCCATGCCCTACACACTGCGGGGCTGGGGCCTAGAGGTAGTGGTTTTCTACTTAAACTATTTACTGGGGCAGGACTGGCCATCAATGTTTACAAATGGGTCCTGATACAAAAAAGGTTGAGAACAAATGATTTAGTCAACCCCCCCCCCTCCCCAGAATCAGCCCTATTCAAATCGTCCCATACAAAACCATGGTCTAACCTATTAGTAAAACTACAGTCAGTCCTAACACAACCAAAAGACATAACACCCTAGCCTGCCATAGGTGAGGCAGGGGACAATAATGGCCCAAGTCTTATAGCTAAGGATTGTTAAAATAGGCTTGAGAGATGCAAAGAAAAATGCCACACCCAGCCCTACAAAAGCAGGCACCACGCCCACCCCAAACTGTACCCATCTGACCACACAAACTTATTTCCTGATCCCATATGTGCAGCTTAATCTGACCCTTAGCAAATAAACAGGGACCCTAGTTTTCCCTGTTTAAAAATTGCAAATTCTCAGATTTAAAAAAAAAAAAAAAACCAACAAAAAACAACCCACAAAACAAACACAAATTGTCTGATTTAAAACCCCTAAATCCATGTTTTTTCATGATTAAAATGAAACACCACTATCTATACAAGTATCAGTTAAACACAATATTGCATTGATATATCTACAATTTTAAAATAATTTGGAAGCTTACCAGTGCCTCAATCACTACAATAAAATAAATTCTAACTATCTATAAATCTTGGTGTTTTATTTTGGGTTCATTATCATGGAAAATCAGAGCTCCCCTGCCTCCTTCACTCACCAGGACATGGGTATGGCTGCAGCTGTCCCCCCTGCGCCACCCCCAGCTACTTTGTGGCGCTGGTGCTGAGCAGCTCCGATATGCCGATGCCCTGCCCATGCCATTGCCCCTCATTCCTGACCCCTAGCCCTGCTACAGCCCCCCATGCCCTCCAGGACTGCCAGAGGGGTCCCCCAGCTGCCAGGGCTACAGGGCGAGGAACTTGGGTCTACAGTCCCCTGCCCCTGCCACAGCTGTGCCCAAGCCCTTGCTATCGCATGTAGGAGGCAGAGACTGCTGCAGCAAAGCAGAATGAGAAGCCCAGGATCCCCACCCATGGCCAGAGTGGGACCCGTGTGCGGCAGGGGGCAGGGAAGGGCAAATGCAGGCTGCCCATTGTGGGCTCAGGCACCCTGCCCTGCTGCCCTCCCCCAGGACCTCCACAGTCCAACGGTCTGAATCCGGTGCAGCAGGGCAGAACAGGAATGCTTACTGCCACCACTGAGAGCTCCGCACTGCCATAGCGAAGCACCCCTTGCCTGCCCAGCAGCAGCGAGGGGCACAACCATGCGCTGCTGCCCCTGCTGCTGTTGGGCAGACAGAGGGCGCCTCGCCATGGCACTGCAGGGCTTGTGGTGGCAGCATCGAGCTTCCCTGCCCTGCTATGCCCTGCCATGCCAGAAGCCCCAGGGGGAGGGCGGTAAGTTGGGGAGCCCCAGCCCCACCCCAAAAGAGCGCATGCAGTGGCAGGGAGTCATTCTGCCCTCCTCAGGACGAGTTGCCTGTGGTCCTATCCTGCTCCCTGCCCAGGCCCTGTGGCTGCACATTCTGGCCCTGGACCCCAAACATTGCCCCAGCTGGGCACAGCCCCAGCCCAACTCCCTCCCTCCCTCCCAGGGTCTCAATTCCTCCCCCTCCCCCCGACTTACCTGCAGGAGCTGCTCTCCAGGCTGCCTGGCAGCCATGTGCACATGGTACCCACTACTGATTGCCCTTCTCCCACTCCCCCCCCAGCCCCTTGCAAATGGGAAACCCACCATTTCCCACACTTTTCTCCTAAAGAGGATCAAATCCCAGGTTTTTCTCCTTAAAAGGAGAAAATCCCTGGTTTTACTGTGTTTTTCCATGGTGAATGGAAAACCTGGATCCCTGCAGATAAGTAACACTCTCTAGCTAGGAGGCTCCAAATTTTAGTCCCACTGGCACACCCCAGTCAGTCCACTGGCCGGACTCCAGAACCACACCGGTTCCCACACCCCAGAACCTTTGGCATACCCCACTCAAAATCCCTAGCCTTGGCTGCAGCCAACCCCCAATGCTTCTGCAGAAGTTGACTACTCCTCCTGCCCCCGCCCAACACATGTAGCACAGTGTTGCCAACTCATAATTTTTAGCATTGTTCTTAAAGTCTATGCTTTGGGAATGTCAAAAACTTAACTCTTTCTCTTATATATGGCAAGGGGCATATGTCCTTCCACCCCCGGTCAACTGGCTGCTGGGGGACTCCTTCCTTCTCAACCAGCTGTTGGGGGTACACTGACGCAAAAAGGCTGAAAACCCCTGACTATATATATATATATAGCTACTTCTAGATTAGCCCTGATCAATGCTTGTTTAACCTTTACCTGAACACTTCTAGTGATGGATAGTCCACACCTTCCCTCGGCAGTCTTTTCCATTGCATCACTGCTCTAACAGTACAGAAGCTGTTCTTGATATTCAATCTACTTGGCTGCAAGTTCAAGCCATTGGTCCACATCCTGCTCTGTGCAGCAAGTGAGAAAAGGTGTTTTCCCTCTTCTTTATGGCAGCAGTCTTCAAATAGCTGAAGGACTGGCTATCATGTCCTCCCTTTAACTGTCTTCTCAGCAAGCTGAACACGCTCCTCTCCTCATACGACTTGCCTTCCAAGCCCTTTATTTTTTCACTGGTCTATAGATTCTTACTACCCCATGTCCTTTTTAAAATATGGAGCCCAAAACTGCACCCAATACACTAATTGAGGGCAAACTAGTGCTGAGTAAAGATGCATTAGAATTCCTTGCATCTTGCACCTAATGCATCAAAACTGTATTCACCTTTTGTGCAGCTGCATCATACTGCAGACTCATACTGAGTCTGTGATCCATCAATATTCTTATATCATTCCCCCTACTGCAGCCACCCTCTCCCCCATCTAAGCCACCTACCGCAGCCAGCTCTCACCCATCTAAGTAGTAAAGAGTAATGTACTATTAAGCAAACCTTCAAAGTACTTCAGGAGCATAGGACTGGAAGACAATTCCTGGGTCACAGAATCCAGTCCTTTGCTGTCATAGACAACTACATTATCAACTACAATCCCTTTAATGAATTTATCCATCTCCACTGTAAGCCTTGTTTTATTTCCAGATACTTCTATTGAAAGGCCGTTCCATAATCCCCCGATGGTTAGATTCCTTTTTCAATTTCCAGCCTACAATTTACTAGTTTTTGTGCCAAATCTGCCTTTTGCTTTAAATATTTATTTCCTGCTACAAACCGTCCTTTTTATAAAAGCATCTGGGAAGCAAAAGCTTTTTCATCCACCCTCAGTCTTCCTTTTGCTATGCTTAACAAGCCAAGATCTTTCACTCAAATAGTGTCATGTTCCTGATCTTCCTGGTAGCCTTTTGCTGCACCTATTTAGTCTCTCTTATATGAGAGTGATCAAAATCATGCACAGTATTCTACATAAGGTCTTCCTAATGCTTTGCACAATTTCATTCATACTTCCCTACCCTTACTGAAAACTTCTTTCTCTATATATTCTGGAGCCAGATCTGCCATTTTCTTGGATGTTTCACACTGATGCCTCATCTTCATCCTGCAATCAAAACATATACCCAGATCTTTCTTCTCTTTCCAACCTTCCATAGTTTATTAACAGACATTCTTGTTAGTTCATAAATGTATGGCATTGTACTATTACATTTCATTTTATTCCCATTTCTCCAGTACTCAAGGCAAGCCAATTCTTTCTGAAGATAATATGATGCTCTTTTGCATCAACAATACCTCCTAATTTTATTTTAAAAGAGAAGTTTCAGACCAAACTTTGAGAAAATTCACTAATATTGCCACCTCCCTTTAGCCAATTCTTGTACACGCCTTATGCATATCTCAAATTTGAACTTCTAGCAAATTCTTCACTAAATTTTCTTAGCAGCTAACTTAAGAAATTGTGATCTATTACAGTGGGGGGTCAACATGTTGCAGGCATACCACAAATTTAGCTCTGCATCTTCCCAGAGTACCATCCCAACTCCTTACTGCCTGAACTCACACACTACTACCGGCTCAATCTGTTGCTCTGCTTTCTTCTCCTTGCCTTGCACGCCATGCTTAATTTACTTCTCTACTCTCTTCTCCCTATCCCATCTGTCACTGTGCTGCCTGTTCCCTCCCTGATCTTCTGTGCCCCACACAGAGGCTGAATGATAAAGGTTAGCCACTCCTGATCTATTATGTCAGTGAAAGACCTTAATATGAAATCACTGAAGATTTTATTGTGGTGACACATTTTATTCCAGAATGTTTCATGTTTCACTGTAACTTAGCAGATTTCTTTGAGCTTTTTTAGTCAAACATTTATGATCTGCAAAGTTTTAATTAAAAACTCACAGTACTAGTAAATATCTGAAATGATACACCACTTCTTGATTGTAAATGAACAATTTTTTGATTCAGTTGTAAATGAACAACAATGTGAATTACTATGAGATTATACCATCATTTACAACAAATACTGTTTTAGGCTTGATCTACCCAAAGAATTTGTAGTGGTACAATATTAAGATGCTTACGCATATAATTCTACCAACAGAATTATGCCAGTGCAGTCCTTAATGTGGACAAACTTAGATTAATATAAATCTACCTTTTGGCAGTATAGCTCTTCTCTGTCACATACTGTAATAAGTGTACTGGTGAACAGTATATTCACACAGATAAAGCTGCATCCACACTTGGCTTCTCCCTTGCAAGTTGTCAGAGCTCCAGCCTGCAAGGGGCTGCTTGGGGATCCCCAAGCCCTACAAACCTAAGTGCCGGGACCTGGGGGCAGCGGGTGGGAAGTGGGAGGCACTGGGTCAGGACTGGCCATGGATGTTTATAAATGGGTCCTGGCAGAAAACAGGCTGAGAGCCACTGCTTGGATTCTGACCTTACCAAACCTATTAGAGAGATGCACCCTCCTGCAGTCTTTTAAGTGCAGTGCAAAATCTGCAGCCAAAACAGGGTTTGGAAACACTCAACACCAAATACATGCCAATCCAAAAAAGCTAAGAGGCAATGAATGCTTAGTCAGGGATGCTGCCTTAAAAAAAACAACTCGGGAGGTGATCCAAGGAAGAAGCCGGCCTCAAGAAAAGCACGCTGCTTCTCTCCTTAACCGAGCATTTCTCCCGGGGCAGCAGCGCTCTAGACCTGCCTCACAAGGAGGAGTCAGGGCGCTCTCCCTCTCGGAGACCCAAAATGTCCTCCCTTCTCTCTGGAGCCCATCACAGCGAGCGGCAGAGGCCCCCCGAGGCGGGAGCCGGCGCCGGCACCCCGCGCTCGCCAGGGAACGCGGCGCCGCGGCAGTGACAAAGCGCTC
>NW_005842814.1:512463-519555 GCF_000455745.1 Alligator sinensis | reverse complement strand
GAGGCGGCGCGCTGCCGCCCGCCCAGGCGAGGAAAGGCGCCCCCGCCCCTTCGGCCCGCCCGCCGCCGGGAGCACCCCCTCCCCGCGAACTACAGGGCCCGGCATGCTCTGCGGCACCACCACCCCAACTGCGCGTGCGCGGAGGACTGTCAGCCCTCTGCAGCTAGTTCTTTGTAGCTTACCTTCCCTCGCCATCAGGGCCGGCGCCGCCTGGCATGCTGGGATAGATCCCCGCCTCGCGGCGCGCAGCATGCTGGGGACTGTGGGCCCGCGAGGCCTAGCGCGTTGCCGGCTGTTGCGTGACAGCGCGTGTTCACAGCGTGGGCCTCGGCGCCTGCGGGCTGGAGGTGCCGCCCACCCCCACGGGGTTTGTGCCAGGGTGATCTGTTGCCACCTCCATTTTTCTAACATGGTCTTTTAAAAATGGAGCCGGTAAAAATAAGGCATCCTGCACGTAAGGTGCTCATGCACAGCCTACTCACAAATGCCACTGAAAGAAGGATTTGTTGTGGGCTCAATCTGTTTTCATTTATACTGTGGGTCTGTATTAAGGGCCATCAGTTGTAGGACACACTCAACCTGGAGCTGGGGAATCACGCAGGGGTCGGATTGGATTTTAGGTGGTCATCACATCATTAATGACATGTGGCAGCAAAACCCATGTTCTTCCAAAGCAGCTTTGTAATTCTGACTAGAAAAACGGGTTCAGTAGCCCACGCAGCAGTGACTCAGAGCTGAGTCCTGTGGGAAGCGTGCGCACATGCTTGGCTTTTACATCTGCATGTTGCTCCTTACTTCAGTATCTCCCATCAAAATGGCACAGGTGTCTTTCCCACTTCTTGTTCGGCCAGTGGAGACCCTCACAGGATATTCAAGTAAAAAGATGAACCTTTCTGCAGGGTCAAACTTAGCAAACAAATTAGGTGTGGACAGAACTGACAATTTTTGCCCAATCTGGCCACAGAAAGCAGTTTATAGCCGTGACCAAACACAAGTGCACGGCTGTGGACGGTTTAAAAAATGGCCAATCGGGTGAAAGAAAATCTGACCCCTCATTGCATGAGGTATCAGATAACAATGTTTAAAAATGTGGCATCTTTTATAACTTGTGTCCCAGGAGCTCCCAGCCTGTGGCTGTTTTTAAAATGGGAAGGGGGAAAGAGAACAAAGGGAGTTCAATCTGCCTTTTTTTCAACCCTCCCTGGAAAGACAAAATAGAGTAGGTTCCCTGCTCCTAGCAATAGTGCTGCTGCTTTAATGCCAGTTTTACAAGCTAGGACCCCAGTCCTCCGACGAGCTCAGCATGGGTAAAACAAGGGCACAGACACATAGCAGGGGCTTTACTTAGATGGCACACAGCACTACCAGTGGCTAGAGGAGGTGCTCAGAGCAATGGCAGGGCGCTGCTCACCAGGCTGCAGGCAGGGCTGGAGTCACCAGCCAGGCAGCAAACACCGCTTCCCAGACCCAGCCCTCCGGCACTGGAGCTGGTGAGCAATCAACCCACCCAAGCCAACACTTGTCAGTGCAGTGCCGCTATCTGGAAATGCCCTGCCTGCCAGAAGCCCTAGCCCTCCTACAAGTCCCTCACACTTAACGCGTTTTACAGGTGGACGCTGGCCCTTTAGTGCAGCGAACATGCCCTAAGCGTAACGTGTGCCAGGGCCGGTTGCGGAGGCGGGCCGTTGCACGTGCTCCGGAGGCCATTTCAGGTCCCAGTGAGGCGGGTGTCTCAACCGGCTAACCTCACCGCCGAAAACTAGGGAGGCTCGGCCCCGCCCCCGCCGCGCGGCTCACGAAGTCGGAGGGGGCCCGAGGACAGGTCCGGTTTGCAGCGCTGGGCGCGGGCTGCTCAACACAAGGCCCTGGCGGGGCGGGGCGCGCCGCGCTGTCCTTGCTCCAACATGGAAGTAGAACCTCTGGCACTACGGGTCCCGGCATTCAAAGGGCCGCGGGCGGGTTGCGCGGCATGCCGGGAGCTGTAGTTCCCCTCCGCGGCGCTCCCCGTGCGCGATGCCGCGGCAGGAAGATCTCAGCGGGCGGAAACTGACGCACCCCCCAGCCCCAGATGCATATGTTGGCCGCTGCGCTGTTCGCGCAAGCTCTGCGACGTGCAACGGCCGCAGCTCCCGGGGCAGCCAATACGAATGCGCGGAAGCTTTGATCGAGTTACGCGGTATCCAGTAGAGCTCTGCCTCCCAGCCAATAGGCGATCGGGAGCGCGGCCGTGGGCGGGACTTCCTGCGGGAGGAGGCGACGCGGGGCTGCGCGGCGCGCGGCGCTTCCTTTCCCGGGTGCCCGCGAGCAGAGCAGCACCATGAAGGCGTCGGGCACTGTAAGCGGGGCCGGGGGTGTAGGCTCTGGGCCCGGGCCGCCTCGGCGGGTAGTGCGGGGCCATGGCTCCGTTCCATGTGGCGCGGGGCAACATGGCGGCGGTACTGCCTCCGCCCGGCGCGTGGCCAAGGCCCCTGGGCCGGAGCTTCCTGCGCAGCGCGGGGTCTCCTGGCTCCGGAGCGGCAGATGCGTCGTCCCCATGAGCCGTGGGCTTCCGGGCAGGCGTCGCGACGGTGCGGTGCCGGCAGCCCCGGGCGGGAAACAGGCCGGCTCCGCGGCTGCACCTGGTCTTATTTTGAGTGTTCTGACACGTGCCTCTTGCATTTCAGCTGAGAGAATACAAAGTCATCGGGCGCTGCCTTCCTACTCCGAAATGTCAAACCCCACCGCTGTATCGGATGCGGATCTTCGCTCCCAATCACGTTGTTGCCAAGTCCCGCTTCTGGTACTTCGTGTCTCAGCTGAAGAAGATGAAGAAGTCTTCTGGGGAGATCGTGTACTGCGGGCAGGTATGGATTAAAAAGCTGCGGGCTTGGAGGCCTCTAGGTACTTAAGCTGTTTTAAACATTGGGATTTCTTATAAAAGAGCTTAATACAATTTTGGTATGCATTTTTCTTGCATTTGAATACCATTTATTTAAAATGTTTATTATGGTGATGCTTCAAAACTGATGAAACAAACCAACCTTTCAGTACAAATTGTGGAAAAATAAATTGAGGTTGGCTGCTGGGAAGAACGTTTTAACTGAGGGGGGCTAAACCTTGGAAGAGATTACCTGGGGCATTTGGGGAGACTTACCCATGGGTAGCTCTTAAGCGCAGGTTAGACACATGCTTGGAGGAGACTTTAAACAGGAATGATCCTGTTGTTAGCTGGGGACTGGACTAGATGACCCCTGTGGTGCCTTTTAGCCTTATTTTTGTATGATCCTACACTCTTTCTCTCAGGAAAGATGAGCAGAGCTGCCTTTTGATATATGGTTTTTTTTTTTATAAATCTTCAAGCCACAAAGATTGTAATTCTTGCCATTATCTGGTGTTTATACTATAGGGCAAATTGATGCGATTCATGGTAATAGTATCAGATTGGGTGTCCTGTTAAAGAGCAGGTTCTCATTCTCCTTCCTTTCATTGGAAACATTGGCTCGATATAGCTTTTGGATTTTTTAAAATAAAATAAATATGCTGATATTAAAATGGTAGTCCAGGGGGTATCTTCATACTGCTTAAATATTTTAGTGTAATACAGTCCGGTTGAGGGTAGAAAGGCAGAAAGTCTGCTTTTGCCCGATTGAACATCAAGCACCAAGTGCACTAAGGTTTCTCCTATTTTTTAATAGGAGGGGAAAAAATTCATTGTAACACATTTTTTGTATGGTGTTTTAACTAAATCTTAGTCTCTTCCCCTAAATTGTAGTCGAAGCTTGCAAAACACTCAGTATGCATTGTCTTCAATTCTTTGTCCATGTTTATAATATCAGGTTTTTGAAAAGTCCCCTCTGCGGGTGAAGAATTTTGGCATCTGGCTGCGCTACGATTCTCGCAGTGGAACCCACAACATGTACAGGGAGTACAGGGACTTGACAACTGCTGGTGCTGTTACACAGTGCTGTAAGTAAATATTTGTTGAGGTAATCTTTACATGTATTAAATGCTTCATTCCAGAGTAGAAAAAAAATTAGATGCAATTAGATGAAAACCTAGGTTGACTCCATTCAAATGATCGTCCATCTTGTGAAAGGTGGGAGTTCCTAGAAGAACTTACAGCTGCTATGGAAGCCTGCTTAAACAAACACATCTTGTTCCCAAGTTTTCTGGATAACATCCTTGAAACTGAAGTTGTCCATGTTTAGTCTTGGTCAATTTTTTTTTGAGTTTCTAGTAATACTAAGGAAATACTAGTTTAAGTGGTTGTGTAAATATTCTAGTATTGTGTCTGTAGTACATGCTATTTCTTGTTTAATACTTCAGTATTTTACAATCTTGGTAAGGATAGCTCTTATACTCAGGGCAGAATTAAGACAACCTTTTTCTGTATACTCAAAAAAAGGACAGACAAACCTGCAACTATGATAAGTTAGTGTTACTTTAGTTCTTTGAGGGTACCTTTAAATCTAGAAGTTGTGGACTGGTGGTATAGCTGTGATAATTTTGTGTAATAATTCTTCCAGTATATAGTCAGCCCAATGAAAGATGACACTAAAAAAATCCTTGATTTCCTTTAGTTCAGAGTAATTGTCAGAAAGTTACAGGAATTCTTCAGCTCAGATGAGCCATTAGGGTTGGAATAGTTAAAGAATGCCAGATTTATAGGTACTGGCATGCAAGGAAATGTTGTGGTTGGCATTGTGTCCAATTACCTTTTGACCCATGCCCATCCCCAGCCCAAATGACAAAATTCCAAGTTTACACATGGATTTTCTCGGGCAGGCCTTGGCGCTAGACTCGTACTCTGCCTTAAGTGCTCCTTTGCCATTTCTCAGCCTCCCCAAAGAATGCACACAAAAACCCAAAGAATATTGTTTTTTAGTAACAATGTTCTTGTCGTGTGTGCAAATATAATCTGTACCTTGTCGCCTTTCAAGAGCTGAAGTGCTTTTGAAAGTGAAACTGAAGGTTCTACATGCAGTTCTTTTCCAGAGATTATTTTTTTTGTTGGGCAGATATAAAAAAAGAATTAGAAAACATTTTTAGCAAAACTTTTTTTTTTTTAAGCAAAAAAAGAAGGCAGCCTATGAAAGTATATTTGAATCCATTCTACATGCATTTTTTTTGTTTGAACTAGTTTAGATATCAGTCTGCTTGTTAAATTATTTGTTTTCTAAGTTGAGCTATTATAATATTTTTTTCTTCTGTATAGGAGCATATAAGTAAGGTGAGTAATATTAGTTTTGCCTAATGTGACTGATATCCTTATAATTCTTAGTAAAAAAAAAGTTAAAATGTTACTTGAGGTTGCATATACTGATCTTCATAAACATGAGCTCTAGAATCTTAACCTTGCTTCTGGTGTATAACAGATGGTTTCATAGCTTCCAGAAAATCTGTTTAAAATCAGTCCCTCAAAACTATATACTCCTGTTTCACTTGTGAATTCAGAACTTTCAGGTAAGTAAAAGTGGAAGATCTTATTGAGACCAAACACATCTATGAAAATTTAAGACTGAACTCTTAAAGGAGAGCCCAGCTGTTGAAAAATCTGGAAAACAGATATTCACCAGGCTTATTTTCTGGTATTTCAAATTTTAGTATAGGTAGGGATCTCCAGAATTTGTGCTAGAGCTGCGGGACATGGTGGCTTCTTTAATATTGAAGTTTTCCCCGCATGGCACCTCACCGCTGATTAGCAGTTGGGCCTATTGCTTGCTGCCCACGTGTGATGGCCAGGGGGTAGAAACCACTGCAGTCTTATAAAGTTTTTTTAAACACAAGAGGCATTGTGAATATGATTATATATACCTTGTTGCAGATCGTGATATGGGTGCCCGTCATCGTGCCCGTGCTCACTCCATTCAGATCATGAAGGTTGAGGAGATTGCTGCTAGCAAGTGTCGTAGACCTGCAGTCAAGCAGTTCCATGTAAGTGAAACATAAGTGTCTGGTGGTGCACATTTTTAACATTTAGGGTAGAACTGAATCATACCTAGAAGGTACGCTAAGTATATGGCGTGCTGTGTCAGTTAAACACAAATTTTTGTTCTGTGGGTCCAAAAATAGTTCTTATAAATGTATAAAATCTTGCATGTATGTTTTTGCAACTTGCTATCATACTGTAGTCATGATGACTTGAGTGCTAAAAGCAGTTGAATATCCTGGTTTAAAATCTTAATTTGTTTTTTCAGTGTACTTGGTAGTCTGTTTAAATTGGGGGAGGGAAAAATGCTGGCTGTATCTGGCCTGCTAATTGATCCTTTCCAGCCTGCTAGGAGCCTGAAGAGGAAGGGCTGCGCCCCCGTACTGCTGAGGCTGGGCCACACAGTGCAGCATAGAGCACACATTCCTTTGCCCCCAGCTTCCTCTTGGTGCTGTGGATGCACAGTCCTGGCACTGCAACTACTCGGTCTGCATGGGACAGCGTGCGATGCAGCGTGCTGAGTAGCCATCCCACCTGCTGTGAAGAGCTGCTGCAAATGTAGTGCCTCTAGGAGGCAAGTTTGTGCTGCAGCGGGGGCTTGGCCTAGGGCAGCTACCCCCAACTTTCATGGTGCTGTGCAGCGGCTCATCATAACAAGCAGGACAGCTACTTGGCTTCCTGCATTGCACTCCATCCTGTACAGGCTTAGTGGCTGTGGTGCCAGGACTGCACAGCGCTAGAGGGATGGATACAGGGAGGTAGAGGAGTCTGTGCACTGTGTGGCCTGCCATGGCCCCAGCTGTGGCAGATAGGAGCAATGTGGGGTGCTGCCATCCCTTCTAAGGTCCTGGCAGTGGCCAGCAGGCTGGATAGGGTTGATTAACCCTCAACAGGCCACCAAAACTCCTTAAGTAGTCCTCCTGCCCAAATAATTTTTCACCCCTGGTCTAAATACACTTAGTCTAACTGCTATATTAAAACTCCTTGAAATAAGCTTATGTTAACTTATAGTTATAGATTCATAGATGTTAGGGTCGGAAGGGACCTCAATAGATCATCGCGTCCGACCCCCTGCATAAGCAGGAAAGACTGCTGGGTTTAGATGACCCCAGCTAGATGCTTATCTAACCTCCTCTTGAAGACCCCCAGGGTAGGGGAGAGCACCACCTCCCTTGGGAGCCCGT
>NW_005842814.1:500337-512433 GCF_000455745.1 Alligator sinensis | reverse complement strand
GACCCCCTGCATAAGCAGGAAAGGGTGCTGGGTCTAGATGACCCCAGCTAGATACTCATCTAACCTCCTCTTGAAGACCCCCAGGGTAGGGGAGAGCACCACCTCCCTTGGGAGCCCGTTCCAGCCCCTGGCCACTCTAACTGTGAAGAAGTTCTTCCTAATGTCCAATCTAAATCTGCTCTCTGCTAGCTTGTGGCCATTATTTCTTGTAACCCCCGGGGGCGCCTTGGTGAATAAATACTCACCAATTCCCTTCTGTGCCCCCGTGATGAACTTATAGGCAGCCACAAGGTCGCCTCTCAACCTTCTCTTGCGGGTCTGACCAGTGCCTGATAGAGGGGAAGTATCACCTCCTTGGACCTATTCGTCATGCATCTGCTGATGCACGATAAACTGCCATTGGCTTTTTTGATGGCTTCGTCACACTGCCGACTCATGTTTTTCTTGGAGTCCACTAGGACTCCAAGATCCCTTTCCACTTCCGTGCCACCCAGCAGGTCATTCCCTAGGCTGTAGGTGTGCTGGACATTTTTCCTCCCTAGGTGCAGCACTTTGCATTTCTCCTTGTTGAACTGCATTCCGTTGTTTTCTGGCCACTTGTCCAACCTGTCCAGATCTGCTTGCAGCTGTTCCCTGCCCTCTGGCGTGTCCACTTCTCCCCATAGCTTTGTGTCATCTGCAAACTTGGACAGAGTACATTTCACTCCCTCGTCCAAGTCACTGATGAGGACATTAAAGAGTATCGGTCCAAGGACCGAAGCCTGTGTGACCCCACTTCCCACACCCTTCCAGGTCGAAACTGACCCATCCACCACGACTCTCTGGGTGTGGCCCTCCAGCCAATTCGCCACCCACCGGACTGTGTAGTCATCCAAGTCACAGCCTCTTAACTTGTTCACCAGTGTGGTGTGGGATACCTTATCGAAGGCCTTCCTGATGTCTAAGTATACGACATCCACCCCTCCTCCTGTGTCCAGGCGTTTTGTAACCTGGTCATAAAAAGAGACTAGATTAGTCAGGCATGATCTGCCTGCTACGAACCCGTGCTGGTTTCCCCTCAGCATAATTTGTCCTGCCGGGCTCTCACAAATGTGAGCCTTGATAATTTTTTCCAAGACTTTGCCAAGGATGGAGGTGAGACTGACTGGCCTATAGTTGCCCGGGTCCTCCTTCCTCCCCTTTTTGAAAATGGGGACCACGTTGGCCCTTTTCCAGTCCTCTGGGACTTGGCCCGTGCATCACGAGCTTTCAAATATTCCCGCCAGTGGCTCTGCAATGATGTCGGCCAGTGCCTTCAGCACCCTCGGCTGGGGCTCATCCGGGCCTGCCGACTTAAAGGCATCCAGTTCTTCCAAATGACTCTGTGCCATCTCAGGGTCTACGCATGGTAGTCTGGTGCCTTGCTGCTGCCTCTCTACAACCCCAGTGAGAGACTTGTCCTGCCCCTCACTTAGGAACACTGAGGCAAAGAACTCGTTGAGGAGTTCAGCCTTGTCCCCTCTGTCCGTCACCAATTGTTTCTGCCCATTTAGCAGGGGTCCTATTCCTCCCTGGGCCTTCCTTTTACTCCCAATATATCTAAAAAACAATTTCTTGTTGTCTTTTACTTGGGTTGCCATCCTCAGCTCCATGGCAGCTTTGGCCCGTCTAACTGCCTCCCTACAAGCACGTGCAGAGGAGGTATATTCATCTTTGGTGATCTCTCCCTGTTTCCACTTTTTATGTGCTCCCCTTTTGTCCTTTAGGCTGCCCTGGATTTCTCTGGTCAGCCAGGGAAGCTTCCTGGCCCCTTTCCCCCTTTTGCCTCGCTCGGGGATCGTCTTGCTTTGTGCCTGAAGGATCGTTTCCTTAAGGCACAGCCACCCTTCTTGGGCTCCCATCACTTCAAAACTCCTACTCTGCAGTGCGTCCTTGACTAATCGCCTGAGTTCATTGAAATCAGCTTTCCTAAAGTCTAGCACTTTCACCCTACTAGTTACCTTACCCACTCGACGTCTTATGGTGAATTCTATTATTAGGTGATCACTGTCCCCCAGATGGCTACCGATCTGGAGGTCCCCTACCATGTCATCCCCCGTTGCCAATACCAGATCCAGTATGGCATTCCCCCTAGTGGGACCGTGTACCTCCTGTGTCAGATGGAGGTCCTGTACACAGGTTAGAAGCCTGCGTGAGCGGTGGGACTTTGCTGTCTGCGACTCCCAGCAGATGTCCGGGTAGTTTAGGTCCCCCATGACTACTGCCTCTTTAGCTTTTATGGTCTCCGAGAGTTGCCTCAGGAGCCCCGAATCTCTTTCTTCCCCTTGATGTGGGGGTCTGTAGCAGACCCCTACCACCAAATCCCTTTCTCCTTGCCCCCCATGTAGCCTAACCCACAATCCTTCTACCTCCTCATCCTTGGATTCCGTCTTGATGAGGGTTGACGTATATTGCTCACTGACATAGGGTGCAACCCCTCCCCCTTTCTTCCCCACCCTGTCCTTTCTGTACAATCTATAGCCCTCAATATGTACTGCCCAGTCATGGGATGAATCCCACCAGGTTTCCGTTAGCCCCACTAAGTCATAGGTGTTTAGTGCAAGCAGGAGCGCTAGTTCATCCTGCTTGTTCCCCATGCTCCTAGCATTAATACCATCATGTAGAAGTTTTAGCTGTGCCTTTCAGTTGGAATTCATAGTATAATAGGAGTCTTTGATTATTTCTTGTTTCCCCCCCCCCCCCCAAAAAAAGGGGGGGTGTGCAAAAAAAAATTCACTACTGTTAGAATTTTGTTTAGAAATGGAACTGAGCAGCTGAATTTACAAATTAATTTCTTGTAAACTGTATATTCATGACTGGGATTGTTGCAGGCTGCATTACAGTGAAATAATCATTAATTGTTTGTTTGGCTTTTTTTTTTCCCCTTACAGGATTCTAAAATCAAGTTCCCTCTGCCACACAGAGTTCTGCGTCGCCAGCACAAACCACGTTTCACCACCAAGAGACCAAATACGTTCTTTTAAGTGCAGAAACATGATAAATGTTTTGCAGTACAATAACATTAAAATAAAAGTGCAGAAACATGATACATGTTTTGCAATACAATAAAATCCTTCTTGGAAAGGTGTTTGACTGCTTAATTCTTAACTTCTAGTTTTGGAGGAAGCCTTTCTTTTGGTACTCAGTAGTGTGCATTTTTGATCATTGGAGAAGGAAGTACCTGTTCAGCCTCCACAAGAGAAGGCTGAGGAGGGATCTAGTGGCAGTTTACAAACTAGTCAGGGGGGACCAGCAGGCAGTGGGGGAGTTCCTGTTCCCCCAAGCACTCCCAGGAGTGACAAGAAATAACGGTCACAAGCTGGCAGAGGGTAGATTCAGACTAGATATCAGGAGGTGCTACTTCACTGTCAAGGCGGCTAGGATCTGGAACCAACTTCCAAGAGAAGTGGTGCTGGCTCCTACCCTGGGGGTCTTTAAGAGGAGGCTAGATGAACACCTCCTTGGGTTGTTTGACCCCGGTACTCTTTCCTGCCATGGCAGGGGGTCGGACTTGATGATCTGCTCAGGTCCCTTCCAACCCTACCAACTATGAAACTACCAGAGAAGCAACTGTTTTTACTCAAAGGCTTGTTACTGTCCAGAGTTTATTTTTTCAGACAGGAAATGATAAGCATAATTACTTAAATAGCATAATATAGAGCCACAGTATTTCTTCAAAGTTACCTTGACCTCTTCAGTTGACCATTTATTACCTGTTTTATTATGCACTTCAGTGTCGGGGTTTAGTGTCCAAATTTATACTGCATTCTTTCATAACACACCCAAGTTATTCACAAGGATTTTTATGGAAGAACACAGAACCTTCCCTTTTCCAGTTGATGTAGGCATATTCTTTCCAATGATTATACAGCGCAGGATGTGGGAATTGTGTTTTTTTTTAACCTGACTTGCAGGTCAATGCTGGTCAGCCATATACAGGTTTTAACTCTCCTCCCCCCCTACTCCTCCTGTCATGAATGTGACAAAAAACGCAACTATTGTCAATTAACCCTGAAGTTGGAGCATTTGCAAACATTGCTAATCTTAAAAACATCGATCAGTAAAGTCTATATAATGGGAAAACAACAAATGTAAATTATAATTTTGTTCAAGGTATGAATATTAATATTCATACCCTAATTTCTTTTAAGAAAGGTTCTGAAGGTGCAAGAAGTAAGGGTACTTATGCACATACTTTCTGATTTGGTGACATGCCAGTTACCTACCAGAGATCTGATGTGTGTAGTTGTGTAAGTGGTGAAATGCATGTCAGTGCACAGGAAAGGGCGGTGTGCTTTTGAACTAAAGCATCTATGTGTTCAAAAGCGTGCTGCCACTTTCTCTGTACAGATGCATGTTTCGTCACTTATGTAATTGCAAGTGTTGCAGTGCCAGGCACTTTTTGAAGTGCCTGGCACTATGGCGCTTACATGGGTAAAAATGCCTCAAGTGCCTATTTTACAATGGTAGGCAAATGCTTAACTGTCTAGACTGGAGTGCTCAACCCCTGGCCTGTTGGTCAGATTTGGCTTGCAGGACTGCATCATCTGATCTGCAGGGTTCTTCCAGGGTCCTAGAATTTGGCAGTGTGAGAGCAGTGAAAGTATTAATTACCACTCCCCTGCTACTACATTTCTAGACCTGTTGGGGGAGCCCATAGGGCTGGGGTGGCATAGAGTCTGATCTGCTTTATTGGGGCAAATGGTTGAGCACCACTGGTTGAGATGGCTAGATATTTGACTAGCTGTCCACAGGCCCTTCCAGTCACTTCTGTGACCGTGTGATTAGAGGGGAGAGTATGGGAAGGAGCAGTTTGCTACTATACCAGTGTATTAGACCCATGCAAAAGCAGCTAGTATTCACTTTGGATTTGGGGGACAGTGATTCGAATCACTGTCTCGAATTGATTCGGCTGAATCTGATTTAAGACATTCAGCCATGGCCCCCTCTCCTCCAGCCTCCAGCTCCCTACTTACTAGCATGGAGTCTGGGTTCAGTTCCCTGGTGCAGTGAGCAGGGACTGCCCGAATCGCTGAAGCTCTCCAAATCTCCAAATTGATTCGGAGAGCTTCAAATCTATTTGGACCTTTTCATTGGTCTCCTGGTTTGATTTGGATTTGGAGATTTGGCCGCTGAATCTACTCCGAATTGAATCGGCACCAGAAGCTTCGCGTAGCCCTGCAGTATATATGTTGACTGGTGGGAAGGGGGTGGAAGGAATCGTGGGGGCTGTGCACCAGTGGGGCCTGCCCCTGCAGTACATTACCTGTGCAGCATAGGAACTACATGCTGCTGTCGTGTGAAGCCCCTGGCCCCACTGGAATTAGATTGCACTGGTCTAGATCAGTTCTCAATCTTCTTAGATTCAAGGTACCCTTTGGAAAATGCCAGCTCAGCTTTCCCTTTTTTTACTACACAAATTGTCTTGTTGAAAAGTATTCAGAAATGTCACAATGGGTCAGAATGTTTTTGATACTGGCCAGATATAGAGACTCCAAAGTAACTTTCTACTCTTCCCCACCTGTTGGCACCAACTCTTCCTGTGGTACCCATGGTTTACAAGGTGAACTTTTCCTACAGGAACTGGACTTGCATCTATTTTCCACTGGCGATGACACGGGGCCCACGTGGGCTATCGACACCCTTGTGGAAGCCCTAAGCAGCACTAGCACCTTCCACGACTCTTAACTTCTGTTTGCATTGTCCATCTGACCAGTAGTAGTAGTACTTGTGCGGGCCACCTCCTGATCCCGTCCATGCGGCCATGTGCGGGCTAGGAGTGGTATGCGCACACGGGCTGTGGCCAGCAGCCCGGGCACGCAGGGTCAAAGAAAACCGGTGGCGAGTTAGAATTAGTTACAGACGCGTAATGGTTGATTAAAAGATTGTTTATTTACACCAAAGATGGTCATGGTGTAGGCTGGACAGTTTCCCAGGCTCAGCTCCGCTTAAGTCCTCGCTAGAGGGCTCCGACAATTGACCCCGGAGTTGTTGAAGCTCTGTGGGTTCGGCTCGGTAGTTTCAAAGGAAAGGGATACGTCTAGGATCGCGCTCGGTGACGGGGAGAGGCTAGAGGCCGTTTGGTCCCCGGAGTGGTTGATGCTCCGTGGGTTCGGTAAATAGGCCCCCGGAGTTGTTAAGACTCCGTGGGTTTGGTAAGTCGGCCCTCTATTGCCCTTTTAAGGAGAAGAAAAAGCTGGGTTCGAAGGGATTAGCAGCGCTTAGAAATCTTCACGCTCTTTCTCCCAAACTCCAATTGCTCTCTCTCTCTCTCTCCAACTTGGGCGGAAACCTCCCAAGCTCTTTATACGGCTAGCAAGCCAATCGCTAGCTGCCACGTGTGCCTATATTAAGGATCGGCCAATAATGTGGCATGAATCTAAATACAAATGGCGGGAACTCCTTTGCACCATGCATCACTATGATGCAAAAGAAATGCACCATGCAAAGAAGGCTACAAACTGGCAGGAAATACTGTTCTGCACGCGGGTTCTCCTATTGCAGCAGAAAACTCTACCGTGCAAAGGAGCTGCAATTTGGCGGGGACATAATTTAGCGGTGCCAAAGCACACAAAAACAAAAAACCACAACTTTGGGTTGTGACAGTACTCAATGCAAATGTTTTTTTCACAATCCTCTACTCAGTGTGAATCTTTGACTCCTGGTGAGAAATTGAGCTATGGCACACCCTTTTTTGGGGCCATAAATCTCTTAGCTTAAGGTGCTTTTCCCAGGAATGTCCATGTGCAGTGGCAATACATAGGGGGTGCACATGCACCTGAGAGCTCCAGTGCACCCCCTAACTGGTCACGCTCACTGCTTAGGCAATGAGCAGGGGTGGGGGCAGGTGGGAGTGCTGGTGCCCCTCCTGCGAGTGCCAGCTGGGGAGGGAGCGCCGTGGCACTCCTGGAAGTGGGCACAGCCACGTCTGGAAGCAGCCGCAGCAATTGGCCACCTCACAATCAACCACAGGGGGACCTGTTCCCCCTGGTCAGTGAGGTTGGCCATGGGGTGGGGGGAGGGAAGCACGTGCCCCCAACTCAGGTGGCACCAGTCGCTCATGTCCATGTGGACATATTGGCCTGGGTGCACATGCTGGACTTTGATAGCCTCAATTCTTTATTTTCTTTGAATGAGGTAGCAGTTGCCCAAGCTATGCCTCAATTAGGCAGTTTTCTGCCTAATAAGCTGGTATCATTGGGTTGTTAGCAGTGTTGTTGTTGCTTTTGTCCTCATCAGGTGTTATTGACTTGTTGTCAGTGTTGAAGTGCCTCAGGAACTGTGGTGTCAACAAGTTTCAGCTAGGAGGTTCCAACACCAATCTTGTCTTGAAGAACAATCACAGGCTCAGTTTGGTGGCAAATATTCAGCCAGGTTTATTGTCTACAAGCACAGCCTTAACACATTTTGGCTTAACAAGTACATCAGATCAAGAGCTAAGGCATTTGTACCCGTGACAAGGTAGTTGGCACATCACTATGCAGGCTCCCCCAGGCCTCTACAAAGTTTTTTTGCTTTCCAATTCTCTTTTTATACAATGATTAAAACAAATTACATATTGCATTCCATCTGTACCTTAAACATCTCAAACCATCCTGTACCAGGGGCTTGCTTCACATTCTGACCTGGGTGTTCTCATTCCAGCCTTATCATCCTGGTACTGGATTCTCCTACCTTGTACAGCCATCTCCCCCTCCTATCTATTGGTAGGGATGCACATCCGGTTTACAAGCCAAGTTTTGTTTTTGTGAGGAATTTATACATCAGTAGGCTGGTGAGGCCTACTCTGACAAATGCTTTAGCAAAGCCTTTATGTGAGCAGCAAATATATATCAATGTTCCAGTGAGGCCTACAGGTGGCACTCATGTCAAAAGGAAGAACTTAAGTGATTAATGACCAGGTAACCAATGCAGCCCATCAAATGTACCTCTTTGTCAATCACATTATTAATTAACCCATTATTAAATAACAACCTATTCAGATGATCTAAGCAGAAATGGATTGTATTAGTATAAAGCCAATTGTACAGCAAAACAGAGAAGAAAGAAGCATAAGAAAAGACAAGACACACAATTGTTTAGCAATCTTTCTGCTACTTTTCGTATGTAGTCAAAGAATGCAGTGGTAGCACATCTGTGTGTTTCCAAGCCTGTTCCCAAAGGAAGTGTCAGAGGGTCTAGTTTATACAGTAAAAGGTATTGATTGCTTGAAAAAAGACCAAAAGTGTTGAGTGATTTCTTAGTTCTGGGATGATTGAGAACCTCTCATGCTGGTCACTCTGAGATTAGCTCCTGGACAAGTGGACTTTGACTATGACGGGACTTGCTATATTTTAGAAAGGAAAATTACTCAGAAAGGCACAGCATAACATACTTATTGTAATATTAGCAAGTGGATAAGGGAGAAATAGAAGTGTTGCATAGAGAAATACAACCAAACACAGGGGCAAGAAAAAGACTTTCAGGTATCTGGATTGAATCTCAAATATGACAAGATTGAACGGTTACAAACTGCTCCGTGACCGTTTTAGGCTGGACATAAGGAAGAACTTCTTTACAGTCTGAGCCCCCAAGGTCTGGGATAGCCTGCCATTGGAGGTGGTTCAAGCACCTACTCTGAATGCCTTCAAGAGAAACTCGGATGTTTATCTTGCTGGGATACTATGACCCCAGCTGACTTCCTGCCCCTGGGGCAGGGGGCTGGACTCGATGATCTTCCGAGGACCCTTCCAGCCCTAGTGTCCATGAATCTATGAAACCAGTTAGTGGTCCCTCATACAACCAGATTTAACACTGGGAAAGATTTGGTTTCAAAGAGGATTTTTTTGTCTTCAATTGTCTTACTATTAATTAGATTTTCCAAGACGGGGTGTGTACAATAGCCTATAAATTAAGTCCTCCCCGTGTTTCATGCTAAAAAGTTTCAAAAGTTCAGTTAGCATTCTGATTCTTTTGTGCTGCCTCAAAGGTTTTTGGCAACTTTGGTAAGACCTTAGTGTGTGTATACAACTACAATATAATAATACATAAGCTGTGTAAAGATACATAATTCACAAAATATCTCCCATATGCTTACAGCTAGAACTATGGCATTCACTTTATATACAGTTTTGATTGTCTGGAATTTACATCACCAGCCTCTGTGCACAGTACTGGCTCTCCAGATCCCTATACATCTAGGACTCTACATATGAACTAGTGGATATTCTGTGACCCATATTGGGCAAGGTAACTCTCCCTAATAATTAAACTATCATGGACACAACCAAAATAGTCTGGCCAAATTTGGCTACTTGACTCCTACAGCTACGGAGCTTGATAAACATTACCATGTGCCTGTTATAGGTTTGAAATTTGTGTATATTCATCAAGCACCATATCCTCAAGTTTGAGCAGCCACCTGTAAGGAGTCTGAACAATGTGAAAGTTAGCTGAAAGACAGAGCTTAAGGATGGCAAATCCTATTCTTTGGTAAGTCTCCAGTTTTTTGTGGCCAATTACTAAGCTCTACCAACCAAGTGTGATTTTAGGGTGTATAAAATGTTTCCTTCATAAGTTACCTCCAATTCTTGGCAACCCTTTACAGCCCTGGTAATGGAGAAACAGATGGCTGCTGCAGGTTGCTTTGGGTGCAGTGGACACAGCATCTTGCTTGACGGTAATGTGTGGTGATCCATTAAAGTGGCCATCATTCCAAGACCCAGTCTTCGTCCATGAGGGCCAGAACACAGCGGGGTACTTCTCCATCAGAAGAGTAGAGCTTTTCAGTGTGAAGATACAGGGCTCAGGATACTCTCTGCAACTTCCGGATGTATGCACAAGTATCAAAGTAGGCATAGATATCAGCCTTACCGTGTTTAGGAAACAGCTACCCAACCTGACATATCCTACATAAAGCCAACAGCATAGTGGGTTATATTAACAGGTGTGTCACCTGCAAATCAAGAGTACTGATTCTTCATCTCTATTTAGTACTGATGAGGTCTCACGAGGAGCACTGTGTCCAGTTTTGGGGCCCACACTTCAAGAGGGATGTGAACAGTTTAGAAAGAGCCCAATACAGAACAACAAACATGATTAGAGGCCTAGGAGGCAAAACTTGTGAGAAAAGGCTGAAAGAACCAGGGTTATTTAGACTGGAGAAGAGAAGACTGAGGGGGGATTCGATAACAGTCTTCAGAAAGCTGATGGGTGATAATAGAGAGGATGGAGGTGGGCTTTTCTCTGTGGCTGTTCCTAGGCCTGTCCCCTACAACGGCCCTAAGCTACAGCGGAGGAAGTTTAGGCTGGAGATTAAAAGGAGCTTCTACAAGGGTGATCAAGTATTGGAACAAGCTACTTAAAGAGAAACTGTGGAATCTCCATCCCTGGAATTTTTCAAAAGCAGATTAAACAGACTTGACTGGGATAGTTTAGTCAGGGATGATCCTGCCGTGAGCAAGAGGCTGGACTAGATGACTGTGGGAGATCCCTTCGAACTCTATTTTTTCTATGATCCTGTATACACCATCAGAACCAACCAAGACAAGAGACTCTACACAAGTTCCCATCAACCCTGCCACAACACCCTGGGAAGCCCTGGCGAGGCGGCAGCATCCGGGGCGAGAGGAAGCCTACAGCAAGTCTGAAAAATGCTCGGGCAAATCCTGCCGTCCTTCCCTTCCAAGGACAGGATCTGGCTGGGTAGCTCGTCCCCACCGGCAGCGCCCCTTCATTGCGAGTCCTGCCGGCGTCGCTACATTTCTGTTCCTCCACGGACCCGAGCCTCCGCCCCGCCCCGGCCCCGCCCAGGGCCCCCCACGTGCCCCGCGGGCACTGGCTGAGGAGCCAGAGCGAGGGGGCGGGGCTAAGAACCAAGCCCCGCCCATCCACGCAACTCCGAACATTCCTTCTACTTCTGCTGCTGCGGCCATTTTCTGAGCGCGGACACTTCCGGCGACGAAGAGACAGGGAGTTTTCCCTCCCCGCTTCACGTGACCGCCCAGGCTCACGTGACGCCACGGCGCCCCTCAGCTGAGCGGCGTATCACGTGGCGGGCGGGGGATGGGGGAGTCGATCCCGCTGGGCGCGCCGGTGCCGGTGGAGCAGGCAGTGCTCGAGACGTTCTTCTCCCACCTGGGCATCTTCTCGTACGACAAGGCCAAAGACAATGTGGAAAAGGAGCGGGAGGCGAACAAGAGCGCGGGCGCCAGCTGGCTCTCGCTGCTGGCCGGCCTGGCGCACCTGGCGGCCGCCGAGAAGGCCTATCACAGCATGACCTTCCTGGGCCAGAAGCTAGGTACCGGCTGGGCAGGGGCGGGGCTGGCCCGACTCGCTGCTCACGGGAGGGAGGCGCCGCGGGGCGTGGGCGCTGCCCTACCCGTCTCGCCCGCCCGCCCGCTCGCTAGGGGCGCGGACGGGCCTCGACGTCTCTCCTGGCGCCGGGTGTGACGTCAGAATAGCCCCTAACGGCCCCTGCTGCCCCTCCCCCTGATGTCATAGAAGCCTCGAGGCTGCTTGGTCCCTAACGGTCATAAATGGTCTCTGCAACCCCCCCCCCCCCCCCCAACCCCCACCCCCCCCCTGCCACAGCTGCGCGCCCGCGCTCCCCCCCTCACCCGCGGCCCGCACTCACTCCTTCTTGGGCTTCACGATATTCCCGTTGGCGGGCCACCGCCCCTCTTTCCCTTTCCACCTGCCTGTGCCCCAGGAACCTGAATGGAGGGCTACAGGGCAGCCACTTGCCCCCTGGGGGGCTTTGGGAGCCTGGTGGGGGTGCCATCCTTTCTCCAGTGCCTGCATTAGTCCAGTGAGGTGTGCAGACACATTTCGCAGGGTAAACCTGGACATCTTGCATAGGCATTCCCAGGCCTTAAAGCTATCCCGTTCTGTTGTGAGCTTTCTGAGCTTGCTGCCCCAGAAAAATTGCTCCCGGGTTTTTCTGTAGTAAAAAATGGAGTACAAGCTAAGATTGGCACTTTTCAAGGGCTGCCTTGTGTCTGCTGAAGGGGGCCTTAGTGTGGGGGGGCTTTTATAAAGGTTGAGAATCCCTGTCCTTCGAGCTCTCTCTTTTCTAATAGCTATATGAGATTGAGGGAA